>NW_026055834.1:0-29770 GCF_023758015.1 Alternaria viburni
CCCTAACCCTAACCCTAACCCTAACCCTAACCCTAACCCTAACCCTAACCCTAACCCTAACCCTAAACGCTGTTACTAACAACGTCGTAGTACTATAATCTCTACTCTCTTACGCAATAACTCTGCTACATACACAAGCACCTCTATAGATATAACTCTTAACTAATACACTACACTATACATCTTACTATTAGCTATATATGTACCTGTACTATAAGCTTATTATAAGTTCTTACTACCTACATTTACTACTACTTGTCTAACTTATTCTTATACTTTAAGTTACTCTTAATTAGGCTTACCTATATTACGCGCCTATAAACAAACTATATTATATCTCTATATACTATCTACTCTTGCTGTATTATATACACTACACCTTCTACCTCTCTTACCGCGTACCTCTAAGTCTTTAATATGCTCTTTAGGCAGCTTAATAACCTCTATATTCTATAACCTAGTAACTCTTCTAGCGTAAGTAATATAAGTATTTATCTATATTAAATAGAAGACGTTTAGATACAAAACGTTAGTTAAGTAATAGTAGTTATGTAATAGAGAATATTAGCTTTTTAAGCAGCTATAAATTAGAGATATCTACTTTTAGAGTAGGTATATAGCAATAAACATCTACTTTTAGAGTAGGTATATACTAATAAATATCTACTTTTAGAGTATTATAAGAGTTGTAGTACATTAAGAGACGCTGCGAGAAGAAATAATAGAAATATATAACGTTTAGGTAACGCTGCGTAGATATATAATATTCTTTACTACTTCTTTAGAAAACCTTATTAAAGTTCTTTACAAGAGTTAATATATAGAGTGCACGTAGTCTATATTTAGTAATAGCTAATACTAAAAGCTAAGTAGATATTATAGTATAAGAAGAGTAGAAAGAGGTAGAAGATAGAAGTATATAGAGAATTTTTAGAGTATATTTAGACTACTTCTATTATAGAGTAGTAGAGACGCTTTTTTAAAAAGAACGTAAATATAATATTAAAGAGAAATGCTTTTAGAAAAGCCTGCTATAAATATTAGCAGAATAATAGAAGAAGTAAAGTATAAGAACTAAAGTTTATATACGTGCTATTAATAAGCTTAATAGAGTTATACAAAAAGCTTACAAACTTAAATACATATACGTATATATAGTAGCGTTAACTTCTAGTTACTATATAACCTTACTATATTGTAGTACTATTCTTATCTTCTTCTATATTTATCTAATGTGTGCTACGTACTAAAGTTTAAAGTCTTCTTAACTATAACCTTGCTTTAAAAGCTTATAACCTAGATAATATATATAAGCTATACTACTCGCGTTATAATATATATATAACCTTGTTCTCTACTAGCATTATTCTTTTATTTCTTTTAAACTGCACAATATATAGTAGTTCTAAAACGTATTCTCTACTCTTTAATAAGTTTAGACTAAATTCTTCTAGGTAAAAGACATATATGTGTAGTAGCGCTAGCTTTCGTATAAGTATAATATCTAGTATATTAGTAGTACTCTCTCTACTTTATGTCTACGTTCTATAATATATCTTATTTCTAAAAGAGAGTTATATCTACATAGAGAACTATATTAAATAATATATAAATAATATTATATACGTATATAGTAGCGCGCTGTTAGGTATAAAGGCTTCTTTTACGCTGTCTACGTTCTTACCTTTATATTATACTGCGTAACATATACTATTTTAAAAACTAGTTATCTTTAGACTATGTTATGTTATGTAGTCTAGACAGCGTTAAAAGATATTATTAGAATAATCTTTATATATTACCTGCGCGTAAGAAAGTTCTATCTCTTAGTAGAATAACATAGTAGAGGCGTTTATTACAGCTCTAAAGATCTCTCTAAAGGTAACTATAGAGTAGCTATAGTTGCGTTATAAAGCTTTACTTATAGACTACTAAGTTAATAGTTACATTAAATAGTAGTTAGTATGTACGCTACTTTTATAGTACACTTTATATCCCTTAATTCTAAAAATAGAAAGTTACTACCTTAATAGCTTTACGTTAGACTTACACAATTCTAGTTCTATACGTATAGTAGCGCTAGCTTTCTAAGAGCTATATATACCTGTCTTTTAGCTTAACTATTTATTTCTCTTACTTATATTACGTAATATACGCTATTTCTAAAAGATGCTAGATTAGACTCTAATATAGCTAGACTTAAAGATTAACGCTACTATAACATATGTATATAGTAGCACTAGCTTTCTTAAAACTCTATAATTTTATATATAGTGCTACTTTAAAATTACAGACTTATACTAATACTAATAGAACTATCTAAATATACTTGCGTATATTTTTATATATCTACACTAACGTTTACTTCTTAACAACTATAAAAGCTATTTATTTACTTTTTACATACTTATATTCTTATTGCATTTAACAAAATGCGCATATTCTAAAATTTCTTTATCTCTTTACTATATTATTTAGTAGTACAAACTTGCACTTCTACTAAAAGAAGAGTTACACTATTATATATATACTATTATTATGTCTTAGAACTAGCTAAATAGCACATATAAAGTGTTTATAAAAGGTGTTAGAGAAGATAAGCTATAGAAATATATAACTATAGCCTACTAATTACTTTAAAAGACATAGTTAGAAAGCATAGTAATTTTAGAAACAATACATCTAAAAGTTACTATATAAACAAACGTTTCTCGCAACATAATATATTTATTATATAGTCTATTAGCGTATATAGCGCACATATAAGTTAAGGCTACTTATCTATTTTATAGTAAGATAGGTAGGTTAGCTATAACTCTAAAGACTAGGCCTATAGCATCTATATTATACTAGGTATAGATTATAGATATTAGATAGGTTAGCATGCTGTAACATGTTTTCTTAAATCGTAATCTTTGTAGCTATAATATAAGAAGGCTACGCTATAGTTTTAAATTAAAGTCTAATTAAATTAATATTATAGTATTAACAACTTAATATATAACTTTAGAAAGACTACTCTTATATAAGAAACTATAGATAATTTTAGAAAAACCTATAGTAGATGTTAGTAGAGAAATAAAGAAAGTAAAGTACTAGAATACATGTTTAAGTAGTAGAATACATAGTCTATCCGCGTGCTGTAGTAAATACTAAAATAGTAACACTAAAACTATAGAACTATCTAAACCTATATACGTTACGGCGCTAACGTTCTAGTAGCTATAAAATTTAGTCTTTTAACTATATAGTTCTTGCTTTCTTAACTTATATAGTGTGCGCTAGTCTAAAAACTACTATTTTATAATTTAATAAGTTTGTTTAAAAAGGTTATAAGATTATACGCATATATGTGTTATAGTAATACTTTCTAGCCTCTTTTAATACTTAAGCCTAAGATAGATATATTTTACCTTCTTATTAAATTATACTGCGCGTACTAGTTTCTAAAAGGCTACTATAATATATTTATAGGTTTAGACTATACAATTTATACAAAGAGCTATAGGTATAGAAGAACACTAGCTTTCTAGTAGCTACATAACCTTATTCTTATCTTTACTATTATTACTCTCTTATAAAAGCTAGCTACGCGTAGTAGGTTCTAAAATATAGAGCAATAAAAATAATAAGTTAGATTAAAATATAAATAAAATAATTTACGCAAAAGGCTATAAGTGTAGAAGAACGCTAGCTTTCTAATAGCTATATAAACTTATTCTTGTCTCTACAATTCTTACTCTCTTATAAGAGCTAGCTACGCGTAGTAGGTCTAAAACTTAGAGCTATAAAAATAATAACAACCTTTAAAATGTATGCTCTTAGCGTAGGTCTAAAACTTATTAAGTTTCTATTATAAAAAGACTGTGTATCGCGTGCTAATTTCTAGAAGGCTATTATAATGTATTTCTCTAGTTAAATAAAATAATATACGTAAAGAGGCATAAGTGTAGAAGAACGCTAGCCTTCTAATAGCTATATAGTCTTATTCTTATCTTTATTCTTCTTACTCTCTTATAAAGCCTAACTACGCAGGTCTAAAATATAACGCTTTCTAAGAGATAAGTAGTAAAGACTACGTAAGTCTAATCTAGAAAGATTGCTATAATAACTTTATAGGTCTAGAAAGCGTAAGAGAAACGTAGCTTCTTAAACTATATCTTAAATTATGCGCTAGTTATACTAATATTAATAATAATGTCTACTAGATATATTATTTTTTTCTAGCTATAATTTTAGAATAGGTTGTATTTAAGTGTCTTATTTGTAGAGAGAGAAGAAAGAACAGCTAACCTATAGAAGACGTAGATACTATATTTAGAAAGACTATTATATAGCTAAGGTTAGAATTTTAGAAAGGCTACACTATAGGTAAAAGTAATAATAATTTAATTTTTAGAGAAAAGAGGTGTAGAGAGAAATAGTAAGAAAAGACATAGGTTAATATAATAGAGCGTACTACGTAAAAGAGCATACTAGAGAAAGTATAAGCGTTATCTAGGTCTAGTACACGTTAAAATAAGAAAGTCTTACAGCTTTATTCTACTAAAAAGCAACGTCTTAAAACTTATAGAGAAGAGGCAGCGCTAGAGGCTACTAGCTATATAATCTAGTTCTTTGTCTTTTATATTCTATCTTCTTTACTATCTATAGCGCGCGCTAGACTTAAAACTTATAAAGAGAAGTTATATAGATTACTTTAAAGATAATATAATACTACAGTATATATATAATAAGTATACTAGTTATAGATATAATAGCGCAGATATTGCATAAGTACGTATGTTATTATTTTAGCTGCTAGAAGTAGTATATTCTATAGTTACTATAGTATTTGTTTTCTCTATTACGCTCGCTAGTTATATGTTAAGAAGATATCTATTTTAATAGAAAAGTATTAGCATTAATAATAACAAAGAGATAATTAAGATAGCTAGTTCTACTTAATTATACTCTTATTATCTAGATACTTCTAGCTGCGCTAGGCTATACACTAGTTGTAGATATAATTCTAGTGCTACCTACTTAACGCATTTTGCTTTTTACTAATCTTTTTAAAGAAATAAGAAAAAGAGATATAGAAACTAGGTAGAGCGCTAGAGGTAAATTTATACTAGTAAGCTCTTGCTTTACTAGAGTTGCCTTTAGTTATAATAATAACAGTGCTTTAGCGCATCTACGTCTTTTAATATATAACTTAATTATGTTTTACTTTCTATTTTTTTTAATTTAGTTTATTTTTTACTAGAGCCTATAAGGCTATTATCTTTAGACTTCTAGTTCTGCTAGATATGCTATATAAAATCTTTTTATATTCTTTTTAGAAAACAAGAATAAAAGACGCGTAGAGGTTCTTCTAATAGCTATATAATCTTGTTCTTATTTTTATTCTTCTTGCTCTCTTATAAAGCCTAGCTCTATAGATCTAAAAGATAACACGTTCTAATCTATAAGTTAGGCTAAGGCTACGCGCTTATTAACATTAATAAAATCTTTTCTTTTCTCTTTTATACTCTTATCTTCTTACATTACTATATAATATAGGTAGTTTCTAAAACAAGTTAATATAGCTAAGATATAGTGTAGTAGTAAAGACAGACGTTTTTCTATAAAGATAATTAAGCTTAGTATATATTAGTGCTACTGTCGCTTTAATAATAGAATAGGTAGATTAGTTACAACTCTAAAGAACAGGCCTATAGTAGCTATATTATGCTAATAGTATTATATAGAATTAAAATATAGAAATATGTAACTATATATATACTTAATTAGTACGTTTTGTAACTATACATAAGAGTAAAGTAATAATAATAGTTCTTTATATAAGTAGTAGTTAGTTAGTTTTAAAGGCGCGCGCTATTAGTAGGTATCTTAGAGGTTTTAAAGAAAATTATAGAGATATAAAGAAGAAAACTATAAGTATATTAAAAAGTTATTTTATACTAGAGGGGTTTAGTGTAGCTACAAACGCCCTCTCTTACACGCTATAGGCTACACAGCTAACGCACTTACTAAATTTAAAATGTATATAACTATAATATACTTATACGTGTAAGGTATTAGATTAAGAACACTTTCTTATATACGTAGCAGTTTAAAAGATAGCAGCATATCTATTACTGCGTTGCTTATTTTAAAAGTTAGTAGTAAGTAGCCTAACACTTATAGTGCTTAGGTTAGTTTATTTTAGTAGAACTATAGAACGTACAAGTAATAGAAAGGTTAAACTTTCTAGTCTACTTTTATAGTTAGCAGCACAGTAGATATAGCTGTAACTCTAACCTAAATAGTAAAGGTACTTATAGTAGCTGTTATTAGTTACACAAAGTAGAGGTATTTAAATAATATTAGAATAGTTACATTTTTTTTATTCTTCTACTAAACTATTATTATATTACTACTCTTACTAATAGTAACCTTCTACTTTTAGTTTTTCTTCTAGAACAAACGTCTTCTTAATAATATAATAGAACTATAGGTATATTAGGTAATAGTTTAATCTATATATATAAGTAGCTATATAACTTTTAGTTTAAATAAGCGTACCTAATTATCTTAATAGTAAGGTTACGTGCCTTATCTTTAAGGTTTACGTAGGTTTAACACTGTAGAAGTTTCTAGCTATATATACTAGCGTCTAGATATAGCAGCTTCTTCTACTAGCTAGTGCTATACATTATAACTAGTTAAATAAGCTCTTCTTTCTCTTCTAGATTCTAGAATAAGTAACTACGCTCTAGGTTGCTATATAAGATTATAATATCTGTTGCCTCTTAGTATTACTTTATATTAGAAGAGAAGTATAATTTAGAACTAAGTAGAGTAATATATAGTTTAGTCTTAGTAGAAGGTTTACGTTAGTAGAGGAGTCTAGAAGAAGTAATAGCTGCATAAGTCTAATTGTTACTACGCCTATAGTTACGCTAGCTATTACTCTAACTAGTATTAGATATATTATAGTTAGAGTTATTGCGTTAGAATGTATTATTATTGTAAATAGTACTATTAGAGTTCTTGTTAGTATTGTAAGCAGTAGGTATTTTATCTAGTTCTAGACTAGAACTATATTAGAGAGCTTTGCGAAGTAGGTTAAAATACTATTACGTAGATTAATAAGTGCAAATATAGAGTGCTTTAGTGCTTACTTCTACTAAAGATAACTTATTAGCGTTTACTACGTGCTGTTTAGTATAATTATATACTAATAGCGCTGCTATTTCTAGTGCTTATTTAGATTAAGGTAATATAGAAGCAGATTTAGCTATATAGGTGCCTAGTGTAGTTACACGAGGTGTATTATCTTTATTAAAGCTATTACTAAACTTAATACGCTTAGTAGTTAGCTACTAGTTAAAGAAAGATTAATTTAATTATAGAATGCGCTAACAATATAGAGTAGAGCTATTAGCTCTAGATACGCTTACTATATTCTATAGTAATAAAGACGTAGTAGTAAGAAGCTGCCTAAGTAGCTTATTATATTGCGTAAAGTTTACTAGTATACTAATAATACTAAGCGTTACTAAGACTGTAAGTAGGCAAATAGTTAACAAGAAACCTACACGCTATAACTAGACTACAGACCTAGAGTGTATCTTATAATATATAATATAGATAAGAAGGTGTAATAATAATAGGTAGGCTCTATACAGCCTATACTCTAGCGTAAGTATATAGTGTATGTAGTACCTAAAACTAAAGTTAAGGTAATAGAGATATATCTAGAAAGAACTATAGGTTAAATAGGTTTAGTAGTATAACTAACTTAATCCGCTAACAGTAATAGAGCGCAGAAACAGAGATAATATTAGTTAGTAGAGCGTATAGAGTAACTTTAATAAAGGCTTAGGTTATAACTCTAAGTAACACTCTATATAGGTTTTAGTTACGTTCTATATTTATTTAGACTTATTTGTAAATTCTACTTCTTCTTCTATATTACTAATAATAGAGCTATTGTCTAGTTATAGTAGCTATAGTTTGTTGTCTTTATCTTTCTATTCGTCTACTAGTTATTCTATTATAGCACACCTATTAAGATTTTTAATAGTTATCTCTATACAAATAGCGTATTTAGTTACTAATTTATATTTTACTTCTATAGAGTTGCGCATAAGCGCCTCTAAGAAATCTAGTAGTTCTATATCTAATATAATATAAACACGCTACCTATATATAATAGAGTAAAACTCTTTACTTAATATTATTATATTATTTTTATTATCTATAAAATATTTCTATATATAAGCGTCGCTAGTGTAGATATAGAGAAATATCTATTTAATCTTCTATATATTAGTAAGGCTAGCCTACTAATCTTAGATTTTTTAGAAATTTACTAATATTGCTTGCGCAAGTTGTACAGGCGCTTCTTTTATATAGTATAGTATAGTATAGACACTAAAGAGAGTAGTATACTAAAGAGTAGCCTAAAACTTGTAACACGCCTATACTCTATACTATAATAGAAACGTTAGAGTAATTAAAGTCTTTATTTTATACACTTTCTAAACAAAAGAAGTCTTTTTTAGCTATAATAGACTATTATCTAATAGATTAAATAAGAAGCGTATACATCTATACTAAGTGTTGTTCTACTACAATAGAAATATAGTTGTATTTAACTTTTTTATAGTAGTGTAGCTCTACGCGTCTAATAGCTTAGATACACTAGCGTATTGTAGATATTATTGCACTTAATTATAATAAAGTAGTTCTATTCTCTATTATACTCTATCTAATAGTTAGAGAGCTTTAATAAAATTAGGTGTTAGCGCTAATATCTACTACTTTAAAAGACCTTAGTCTTACTACTAGTGTTTCTAAACTTAACTCTATATATATAAGTTATACTCTTATATAACAAGTTGCGCTAAAGTACTAAAAATTATCTATATATATAGGTGCGCTATAGTAAAAACAAAGTGTAGGTTGTGTATAGAATTAGTTGTATTAACTTTAGCCTAGACTACGCGCTGCTAATAAGAAGATAACGCAGCGCGTACTATAGTAGAGGTAAGGTTATATATATATTTGCAGAATTGTCTCTCTTAAGTAGTATAGTCTATTACGTCTACCTAGCGTGTGCTTACTTAAAAATAGTTAAAGTAGATATCTAAGTAGAGAAACTTATAAATCTTAAACTAGAGAACAGCGTATATCTATTTATATAGGTAATAGAGTATCTATATTATACTATATTTCTTAATAGTCTTCTTATAATTAAGGCTATATTACTTCTACTAAGGTCTTAAACGTTGTTTAGTTAAACTAGTATAGTTATTATAGAACGCGCGCTCTCTACTCTAATATTTCTCTAACTATAAGAATAGTAGAAGCTCTAGATTTAACTCTTCTAGAAATAGTTGCAACGTCTAAGCAAGCGTAGTAGTTATAACTACGTTAAGTTTCTATTAGATAACTAGTAGATAACTCTATATGTCTCTTTAGAATATAGTTACTATAATAGCTTACTCTATATAAGTAATCTATTAGTTACACTCTGTAATTTAAAATAGGTTTACGTCTATAGTAGAGAGTACCTAGAAAGTAGAATAAGAAGAGTTACCTTAGTTACTCTCTAGACTCTAACAACTAAATAGATCTAGAGGTAATAAACGCATAAGTTTTAGTGTTATACAAAACTCTTAACGTGCTAGAAATATAGTATTAGCCTCTTATATTAGATCTTTAGGTTTATTATAGAGTACATTATATACACTTCTTTTATTAGCCTTCTATTAACTTATAAGGTTATTATAGTTAAACTTTTGTAATAAGCTCTTTTCTTTCTCTCTAACTAAAAGTTACTTAAATAAGAGCTTTCTATAACTAAGTAACTTAAAGTATAGGTTAAGAAAGAGTAAGTAACGCTAAACGTATATATAGAATTGTTCTTTAATAAGGTTATATTATTTTACAAACGTAATAAACAAACGTAGTTTATTTATTAAAGATAGTTTAACTATAATAGTACTAGCTTCTATTCTAGCCTAAGTATACTTAGTAGTCTTAACGTAGCTACTAGAAGAGAGTAATTTAAATCTTTGCCTAAGAAATTTGTTACAGGCCTTCTTATATAGAGCTATTATACTAATATAACGTAATACGTAATTTGCACCTATATTAAGCTAGAATTTATCTTCTTTTATATACTAGTTATTCTAGTCTTTGTGCACTTTAGAAAGAAGTAAGAAATACATACTCTTAAAATTAGAATACTGTTCTAGTAACCTATACTTAGTATTATGTAGTTAAACTAGTAATTAGAGGTTGTAAAAGGCGTTATTAGGTAGGTAAGTTTCTATTACTATGTAAGATAGTTTAATAATCTTACTCTATAAGAGTACTAGTATACTTACTTTAATAGTTAGTTAGTAGTCTATGCAACCCTCTTTCGCATAGCTACTCTTCTCTTATTAGATATTACTCTTATATTATATATTCTTAAACTTATAAGAATACATAGCTTAATTCTATAACTATATAATAGAATTAAAAGCCTAAAGTATAATATAGTTTATCTAAATACTAAGAATATAGTTGTTAAGGTATTAAGTTTCTAATTTAATATTATTGCCTTAGAGATTAGTGTATAATAAAAGCATACTTAGAAAGAAATAATAATATACGTCGCGTGCTGCTAAACACACTAATATACTCTTTGTCTTAGTAACACTAAAGTTAGTATTAACGTAAAGTTAATATTAGACTCTATAAGTAAATAGTAGTAGAAAACTAAAATTAATATCTTGCTTAAACACTGCTAGACTAGTTAGTTAAAAGACGTAGCTGTCTATATTCTAAGTGTAAATATATTTATCTATTACTAAGAGTTTAAGCGTTTAGAACTATTCTTCTATCTTCTATAAATTTAGTATTAGAGAAGACTCTGTAGACCTATAGAAGCTTATAAGCCTAATTCTACTAAGTAGTAGAGCCTACTAATAAAATAGAGTAGTTGCTAGAGACTATTTTATAACCTGTAGTAGTAATAGTAGCTAATATAAAGTTAGGTCTACTTAATTAAAGAGAGAAAGTAAAGCTATAAGGTTCTTCGCGATATAAGAGAGTGTTTTGCCTCTAGTCTAAGAGATATATTTATAAGTGCACTAATAGAATAATATATTCGTAATAGCGTAAGTAGTAATAAGGTATATGTTATTGCTAATAGTAGGTAAAGTACTCTAGTTAAAGTGTAAAGAAGTTAGTAGTTAAGTAACTAACGCTAAAGGTAATGCCTTAGCTATAGGTGTATAATAAGATGCAAAGTATAATAGAGAGAATATATTAACTAGTGCGTAGAGTAATAAAGGTATAGTATAGGTAGATAGTTCTAGAGATAGAGATAGCTAAGGCAGGCTTCTAGAATCTAGTAATATACTAGAAAAACTAAAAGGTAATATAGTAGGTAATTAAGAATAGTCTAGTAGTAGATTAAGATAGTCTTATTTAAGAGACATAACGTTAGAAGGTAATAGCGTAGAGTATAGCTAGAAAGAAATAGAAGAGATTAAGTCTAGAACGTATTAGTAAAAGTAACTCTAGGTAAACGCGTATAGTAGTAATACATAAAGTAGTAGAAAAAGAATATAAATAAAAAAGACAGCTAGAGAAGAGTAGGCGTAGGTATAATAAAGAATAGAAATAACTAAAGAGAGAGTAGTTATAACTATAACTAGGCACTCTAAGAGACGTTGTCTATATAATAATATACTATATAGAAAAGTCTACATACTATAGTGTGCGTTTATAGTAGAGTATAGTAGTGTCTACTCTATTTTCTTGCGTATTCTACTTATATTATAGGTATTACTATTATATATTAGTATAGTATAGTTGTTAAGTTAGATTTAAGGCGTTGAATTCGCCTATTAGGTTTCGTAGTAGAGAAGAGGTACATAGTAGCTAGTATTAAGTTTAATTATACTATAACGCCTAGTGCTAAAGCTATTTAGAGTTAATAGTGTAGAAAGAGATAAAAGAACTAGATCTATATACGCGTCTATAGAGTTAGAGTTTAGTTATTAAATTATAGAACTAGCTTATGCACTATCTATACACGTTAGAAATAAGTAGCGCGTTCTATAGAGTGTACTCTATAGGCTGTAATAATACGCGCGTATACTCTATTCTATACGTCGCTGTTAAGAAACGTGTAGTTATAGTAAGGTAGCTTTCTATAACTAGCGCAGTAGTTTAATTCTTTTTTCTGTCTTTATTATATAGCTACGCAGCTAGCTTTATCTATATAAAGAAGTAGGTAACCTATAATAATCTTATACTAGGTAGTAGACACTGCGTATATATACTATAACAGCCTTATAGTTGTAACGTAGTGTATTACTTCTATATATAAACTAACTTTTAGAGGCTAACGCTAATAAACTAATAATATAGTAAAGATATAAATTGCTGCTAGTATACGCTTATTATATAGCGTAGTTAAACTACGTAGAACTTATTATTTAACTATAAGAGTAATCTAGGTAAAATATACCTTTAGTTATAATAATATACTATTAAACTTATGTTATAGTAGAAGTAGAACGCGCAAGAGAAGTAATGTTTACAAGTAGATCTAATATAGTTTAGTAGCATAATACTACGCTAGTCTACGTAGTTTGTAGTATATAATTTATTACAATGCAAATAGAATAGTATAGTGTATTACTTTAATTTAGGCTTTATGTTATATTGCACTATAGTAGATATAACACTAATAGATTCTAAGCTATAAAAGTAATAAGAGTTTGTTAAATTATAATAAGTAGCGCGTAATAGCTCTAATATTAAACCTAGTACTCTAGTGTACTTACTAAATAGTATATATGCTAATAGAAGCTACTAGCGGCTAATAATAAAAGAAAATAAAAACATAATAGAAAACCTTATAAAGCTAAAGAAAAGTATTAAAGTAAAAAAAGAGTAGCAGAAATATGTAAGGCTAAAGAGATTAGCCTTACTATAGATAATATACAAAGAGAATAGAACTCTATATATAATTATACGTAGTTTAATAAAAGAAAAGCTTTTAGAAAGGTAGATAGTAGTATAGAGTGTAGACTATAACTATAGCCTAAGGTCTAGTTAATAAAGCGTATAGTAGTTAAAGTGTAGTCTTAGTTAAGAGAGAGTGTATTGTAGTTATAAGTAGGTATCTATATTTATAATAGTTTAGTTAGAATAAGCTTATTTCTAGCAAAAGAGGTTTATAGGTTTAGATTTACTAGTAAGCCTAGAATGCTTTGCTTTAAAATAGTTGTAGAGTCTAACTAAGAGAGAATTACTATACTATTTAGCTTTAGCCTTAGTACAGAAATAGTTAGGTATCTTTAAGAACTCTTCTATTATAGCCTCTTTAAGTTTTTAGCCTTATAAGGTATCTAAGAAGGTAGACTAGACATAGGTTAGTAGAGTAATAGGCCTAGAGCTACCTATAGAAATAGAGTTTACACTAATAGTAGCTGCATTAGAGGTCTTCTTATTATTATTAGTAATAGCAGATTTTAGGTTAGCGTTAGCTACAGCACTAGTCTTCTTCTTGTTATTAGCTGTAGTAGGTTTTAGGTTAGCGTTAGCTGCATTACTAGTCTCTTTCTTATTATTAGTAGTAGCAGGTTTTAGATTAGTAATAGCTATATTACTAGTCTTCTTCTTATTATTAGTAGTAGCAGGTTTTAGAGGTAGCTTAACTATATTATTATCTTACTCGCCTTCTATTAAAAATAAAGTTAAACTCTAACTAGACGTAGAGGAAGACGTAAACTATAGTTGCACTATTATAGATATAATAGAACTAGAACGTAAAGTAGAAGTTCTACTAGTCTAATAACCTAATAAATAGAAAGTACTATAACGTAAGTTTAGATAGTTACTATAGATAGATATATTAAATGTAGAGTTCTTTATAGCTCTCTTAGAGGTAGCGAAAGATAAGGCGCCTAAACCTATTAGCAGCAGAGAACTGTTAATTTTACTATTAGAGGCTTTATTATCTAGTAGTAGTAGTTCTATTATCTTAGTTAAGAGAACTAGACTATCTTTAATAGACTTAATATTATTAATACTATTATTCTTAGACAAATTCTTTAGTAGATCTAGCTTAGAATTAGGCTACGTCTTTTTATTAGAGTTAATAGTAAGAACCTTATCTCTAACCTTTATATAATTAGCTTTATAGAAGTCTAACTCTAGTTACTTAGCTTCTACAAAGATATTAAGATTTTCTTTATTAAGGTTATAGAAGAAGTTATTAACGTATATATTATTAAGAGTTATAAAAGTCTTTAGCGCTTCTATAAATAGAATAAAGTTAGGTAGCTACTTATTATTAGTCTTAGCTATATAACTCTACTTTAATAACCTCTAGCTAAGATTAGATAGAATGTAGACGCCTAGTGCATAGTAGATGCGCTTGTCTGTATTAGGTTCTGTTATACCTTCTCTATCTTTAGATGTTAAGTAGAAGAAACTAGCAAGAATATTAATAAGGTATAGTTCTATAGTTAGATTATAGTGTTGTGTAGTAAGGTAGATAGAGAGAGTAGAGTTATTAGAAACTTTATTACCTAGAGGTTTGTTTTTAGTAGAATTCTTAGAGTTATTATTAACTATTATAGTAGATACAGTAGTAAAGTTAAAGAAGGCTATACCTATTCTAAGTAAATTTATTAAGTTTGTACTAGAGATAATATTAGTTTAAGAGTATAATAGGTAGGTAAGTAGAGAGGGCTAGTTGCAACTGTAAGCTTATACCTAATAGAGGTAGAGTACGTACTATACGCAGTAGAGGCTAAATGCTTCTATTATAGTAAGGTAGTAGAAATAGATAGTAAGAATCTAGCTAGTGTAGTATTAGCGTCTAATAATCTGTTGCTCTTTGTTCTTATCTTAGGCAGAGTTAACTAAGATAGCAGCTCTGCTAAATAACTATAAATTAAACTCTACTCTAAAGATATAGGTAGACGTAATAAGTATCTTTGTCTTATTATAGTAGTTATTCTACTTAGTCTAGATTTTGTTGCGCTTCTTCTGCAACGCAGAGGTATATACTATTAAGAGATGTATACTAAAGTAGCTTATAATCTTAATAATTAGATCTTAGATGTAAGGCGTAAGACACTAGATAATTAGTTTCTCTACGTAAAGATGCACGCGCTCGCGTACAATTAATAGTAGTGTATTTATCTTTAGTAAGAACTTAGTAAACTTCTTTAGAACCTTATATATATTAGCGGTATTCTAGTTCTTGTCTACAATTTTATTTGCGTCTTTATCGCAGTAATATTAAAGAAGCTATTAAATCTGCGTTAGTTCTTTTAGATAAGAGTTCTTACTAAGATTATAGTATTAAACTCTAATATTAGATTTGTTAAAGAACTACAAGTATATATCTATGTTATAATACTGTAGGTTAACGCTAAGATTACGTTTAATCTCTTCCTTATTATTACTATACTATAGTGTATCTACGTAGGTTTAGTAGAGAACACTACATAGAGAGAAGAACTTAATAAGTTTAAGCGCGCAGATAGCTTGTAAATTCTTAGATAGTACAGGCTTAGCCTATAGGTAGATCTTATGTATAGTTATAAGCTACTTCTTCTAGTGCGCAGACGTATTATTAAAATAGCGTTAGATAGATAGGTAGAAGAGTCGCTTAACTATATAGTAGATAGTAAGTAGAAGACTAGCTCTAATGCAATTCTTAGTGTTATTAAAAAAAATAGATATCTAGAACCTGCGCTAGATTATAAAATAGACTAAGGTTAGTTGTGCTACAAAGTCTTTGTGTATACAAGCGTTATTATCTTTCTACTACTTATTATTATTATCTTTATAGAGAATATACTTTTTAAATAAGACTAGGTGTAGTTGTATAAAAGAACTGTGCTAGTTAGCGTTCTACTATTAGTTAGGTATAGAGAAGAGGCTATAGTTACAATCTAAACTCTAGAGGCTAGTAGTACGTACTTTAGATTATTGTCTTAGAGATAGTATAGGTCTATCTTACCTACTACCTATAGAGGGAAAACCTTCGCGTTAACTACTTTATTAATACTTTCTATATGTGTGTTACTAGTGCTATTAGTTATAGAATTTAGTTATAGAGGTAGAACACTACTAGATAACTATTTATTAAACTCTAGTTACTTAAGAAGTTCTATGTACAAATAGAAGTCTTTTATACTATAAGAGGTAGAGAATCTAGATATAAGAATATACTATTATAGTAGTAACTATTTTAGGCTAACCTAGGTTAGGTTTTTATTTCTTAGGCTGTCTTAGCATTTATCTACAAAGACAAATACAAAGT
Organism: Alternaria viburni; assembly: GCF_023758015.1. Taxonomy (NCBI): domain Eukaryota; kingdom Fungi; phylum Ascomycota; class Dothideomycetes; order Pleosporales; family Pleosporaceae; genus Alternaria; species Alternaria viburni. The sequence goes on from NW_026055834.1 coordinate 16,322, forward strand.
AGCTATAGTAGTTCTTCTTCTAGAACACAGAAGCTATATTAGGTAGCTTAAAGGTAGAAATATTATTCTTAAACTTAGTGCTACTATTACTAGAGTGCTTCTTAAAAAGTAACTCTATTTTACGCCTAACTTCTCTTACGTACGCGTTCTCTAGGTTCTAGTAGATCTAAGTAAGAGCGCTTAGGCTATATATAGTAATAAAGTAGTTATAGCTATAGATATAGATAGTGCGTATAGCTTATAGATTAGAGTTAGAGGCATTTTATATACTATTGTTAAGATTAGGTAGGTACTTCTGCGTACTATGTTTTTCTTCTACTACAAAAATAGTTAATAGACTTATAATAAGAGTAATAATGTTTACATCTAGCTAGTACGCCTTAAACTCTATAGCAGTTTAGCTAATAAGTCTAGATAGTGTAAGGTATAGTAAGAGACAGCCTTTATTACTAGAAGAGTAGAGATTAGAGTTAGAGTTTAGAGAGTTAGTAATATTGTGCTCGCAACAGCTCTTATATATAAGGTTTGCCTAGTAGAAGTTAGCTAATATATAGATAAGATATAGAGATACTTATTATAACTATAGTTAATAGGCTAGGCATATAAAGTATTAGCTGCAACTGCAAAATATAGTTAATATAGAGTATACTAACTTTCTAGAATATAGCTACTACTTTAATAGTTTTGCTAAGTTCTATACTATCTCTAATTAAGAATTCTACTAACGTAAGAGCAACAGAGTATGCTAGTAGTTTCTTTAACTTTAATTTCTGTATCGCGTCTATTAGTTTATTACCTTTCTTATTATAATAATGCGCATAGCTTCTATTTCTAAAGCGCTTAGTACTAAATATAGTGTATATAATCTGCTACTAAAATAGATCTATAGTTATTCTCTTAATGTAGTAGTTTCTAGTTGTCTTAAGTAGGCCTAACTACTATAACACTTCTAGTAGATATTCTAGAGAGAAGTTGCTGTTTTCTATTTATTTTGCCTAGTTAATATTAGTAGAATAAGTAGCTTTAGAGTACGTAATAGAATTAGTCTAGATAATATAGTCTTATTTCTTAGTAGATAGTAATACGTAGATGTCTCCGTCTATAGGTTGTAGTTTACTATAGTTGTTAACATTAAGACCTATTCTAATATCTAGATTAAAGCTGTCTTAGTATACTTTTATAATCTTATGTTTAATAGCTATATACTGCTTTTATATTATCTATAGTAAGTACTTCTTATAATAGAAAAACTCTGCTAAGGTCTTAGTAAAGATATCTATAATAATAGAGCTAATAGAGCTGTACTACTTATAACGTAGGCTCTCTAGTATTATAAGTAATGCCTTAAATATGTCTATAGTACTTATTATATTCTTCTACCTACGCTTAATATTAGCACGCGTATTCTAATCTTTTAGTTTACCTATACTAATAGCGTAGAAGTGCTACTAAAAAAGGCTTTTAAGGTTCTTCTCTTTACGCTATTAGTCTGTTAACGTAAACTTACGTAACTCTTCTTTTATAGGCTTATAGTTGTCTTCTAATAACTCTAGTACTATAGGCTTACTTTTCTTTAGTTTCTTTCTATACTTCTTAACCTTAGGTTTAGTAGGTATAGCAATAAAACCTTACGTTAGATAAGCTATATATACTATAGGTGTTATAACGTTATTAAAGTTATTAACTATAATATTAGAGAGATTCGTAGCAGCCTTAATAGCTTTCTTAAACGTAGCTAGGCGCTTACATACGTGTTAAAAACACTTTACAACGTAGTATAAGATAAAGGCTATATTCTCTTTAGATAAGTAGTATTAGTTAAGTATACTAGAGCTAAGAATCTAGATTATTATATATGCGTACTATGTTAGTTCTATCTACTTATTAGTCTTAGTGTTAGTAGAGTATAAAACAATAGGTATACTTATATTATACGCCTGCTAGATATTAATATAGCTATAGCTACAGCTCTAGGCTAAACCTTTACTCTTCTACTAGAACTTATTACGCTTTAGTTTAGCAAGTTTACTAATAAAGAACTTAAATCTGTTATAGATATTACCCTTATAAAGGTATTTAAAGAACTCTACTTTATTAACGCTAAGAACGTAGTATACGAAATTAGCTATAGCATTCTTATTTTTAAACTATTTAGTAGCAGTTTTTAATATACTGCTAGCGTATAGTATATAACTCTATTTATAATTATTATTAATAATTATTATAAAGAGAACGTTGTTAAATTAACTAAGGTTCTACTTGTTATAAATTATTACACTTATAGACAAATTAAACGCGTTAGAGTATACTTTAGTAATATTAGCGTAGATAGTATTAAAAGATAAAGTTGTTAATATAGATTTATACCTATTCTCTTTCTTAAGTAGGCGTTTATAAGTGTAAGAATTAGGTTTAATAGGTAGACGTAGCTTCTACAGTAGTTAAAGTAGCTGCTAGAATAGTAACTCTCTATCTATAGTAGCGTATAAGAATAGTAACAAGAGTTAGTTATAGAGAGGTTAGTTATAGTTGTAATAGATAGCCTAATAGAGAAGTGCTGCGTAGACACTAGATATAGGCTAGTAGAGAAAAGAGGTTATAGTTATAGTTAATTATTCTAACAGTCTTAACGTAGAAAATATAAGCAGTATTAGATAGTAACGTTAGGTATCTAGTATAGAAAGCAGACACTAGAAGAAAGTTGTAATAGCACTAATGTAACAAAGGCTAAGAGAGAGTATATTATAGTTATAATTAACTCTCTAATAGAGAATACTAAATAGATTCTAGATATCTAGTCTAAAATCTTATAGTCTAGAGAATATAAGTAGAATGCCTCTAATATTATACGTAAGCTATATATAAGTTAGCGCGCACATAATTTAATTTAATTACGTAACTTATATTAGCGTATACGTCTATTAGTAGCGTTCTATAAGAATAATAAATAAAATTTAAAACTAGCTAAAAGGCTCTAAAAATCTATTTACACAACTTATAATTCTAGAATTAGGTAATAGGTAGTAGTAGGTGTTTAAAAAGGGCGTTGCAGTTAAACTAGGTATTACTAGTGTATAATATAGAGTAGGTAGTAGTAGGTAGAGAGAAGGTAGTTAGGTTTAAAATTAAAAAAGATATTTGCTAATATTACTAGCGTTACTAGCGTTACTAGCGTTGTAAGATACTTAGTTAGACTTAGTATAATTAGGCTTAGCGCTACGCAGTCTTAAATACCTCTAATAACTAATTTGCAACTATTACTAAAGCTCTAATAGATACTATATAATATAGATTATTTTATAAGCTATAATCTAAAGCTTTTAGAGAGGTTTAGTAATTTAATTATACGCTATATTATAGCTAATATTAGTAGAGAGCTTTTACTTATTACTTAATTACTAGTAAAGGTAACAGAAATAAGTTATGTAATAATCTTACTAGTATAGTAGAGATAAGATATTAGTTTCTATTTGCTTTTAATCTTGCTTTAATCTATATTAGCACTATAATAAAATATAGGTAAGTTAAACGTATAGAAGAATACAATATTATACGCGTAGCTTATAGTAGAGTTAATAAGATTAAATAAAAGTAGACACTATACTAAAGTATAATATAATAAAGACTATAACTAAAATAGCTATAGAATATAGTAGTCTTATTATTCTAGTAGCGGTAAGTGTACTTATTAAGAGCGATAGTTAATTTAAACACAAAACTAACTATATAACACTAGAAAAATACCTCTAAATTCTTAGTTTAAGTAGCTAGAATAGTAAAGTTTCTAAAGGCGTAAAGAGCATAGGTAAGCGTAGTAACGTTAGCGCGTTTTAGAATAACACTTAGCTAGTAAAATAGATGCGCCTTAAAAGAGAACGTTATTACTAATAGCGCTTAGTATACTTAGATAGTATTCTTAATATAATAATAAAGAATACTTAATAAGAGTACTACAGCTAGAATAATATAGACCTACGTCTAAGAGCTATACTTAAGCTATATAGAGCTAAAGAACGCTTTAGTAAAGATAAGTAAGTAATATTTCTTTCTATAAGTAATCTTCTATAGAAGCCTAAATTTAGTAGTAATAAGATTTAGGCGCATATAAAAGCTTAGTTAACTTTAGTAGAAGAGTTTTATAATCTTAGACGTATAGTATATAAGTTAAGAATTAGGCGCGCTATAGACTTAGTTATATCTCTACTAACAGAGTTACGCAATATAGTCTATAATATAATTTATAAAGAGTTAAGTAAGAGAGAGAACGCTAGTACTGTTCTTAGAAAGAGTTAACACCTAGATTAAGGTCTAGGTAATAGTTACTAGTTCTTTAAAGACTACAGCGTAAGAGAATAGTTTATAAAATAGAGTATTAGTAAGAAAGTCTTACTTAGTAGAATACTTAAGAAGTATAAATGTTATTGTAATTAGGCGTGTTCTAATTTTTAGTAAATAGCTAAATAAGGCTAATTACAGAAACAGCGTAGTAGAATAGACTATAAAGTAGAGTCTTACACTAAGACTAAATAGAATAGAGTAGAGGTAAGTATACTAGAGACTAGGTGTAGTTATAATCTAGAGTTAAATTGCACGTAACTTAGGTTGCAGTAGTCTAGAGAGAAGCTACCTATAGTTATAGTCTAATAGCTAATATAAATAGGTAATCTTATTTTACTTCTTTAAAGCTACTACTACCTTAGTTAGTTTACACCTACTACCTTTTATGTATAAAAGTAAGAGGTATCGCAATTATAGAACCTTACTAAATACTCTCTTTAGTGTTGTAACTATACGCGCGCGCTGTAATCTTACCTAGCCTACCTACTTCTATAGGTCTAGTTACCTCTTTGCTAACTACTACAATTGCGCTAACATCTTATAATCTATTATCTAGTCTCTATCTATACCTATTGTTTTAGCGTATATATACGTAATAATTACTTTCTCTTTATATTAAATAGACCTGTTATAATAGCGTAGTTTAGTAGAAAATAAACTCTAGCTAAACTAAGGCTATAAAGAAGTTATAGCCTTAGTTAGGCCTAGAGTAGACTAGTTAGCCTTTTTTTTTAGAGGAGGCTCTAAGTTTAAATCGCATTATAAATAGGTTCTCTTTTTTATCTTTTATAAGGCCTCTATACTAGTATCTATACTACGTAGAATAGTAGATTGCAGCAAAAGATAATAATAGTAACTCTTTGAACTACAGTAGCAACGTAAGGCTTTTTGCTATTTATATCTTTTCTATCTATAATACGCTTTTACACTAATACTCTAGATAGTAGTAAATGCCTACGCGTATGCTACTACCTAACTAAGACAGGTATTGTATATCTATAACGTTAACCTAGGTATAAAGAAGCTAATTTATAATCGCTATATAAGGCATTAAATATATATATATATATATTATTTATACATTACATTTACCTTTAGAACGCCTAGGTATAGTTATAGTATAGAGTACTATATATTGTTTACGCAGAACGTTAGTAATAGAACCTCTAGGTATAGTTATAGTATAGAGTACTATGTATTATTTACACTGTGCGTTTGTAATTAAACGTCTAGTTATAGTTATAGTTAAGAGCTCTATTATAGCTACACTGCTATAGTAGTGTTAAATCTCTTTCTATTTTATATTTTTTTGTTATTTAGAATTAGAGTAGTATCTTAACTTAGAGAATATAGATCTAGTAGATATATAATTTTATTATAGGTTCTTTATATGCTCTTACTTTTCTATATATTTCTGCACAGAAGGTTTAACTATGTTTCTCTTTTCTAGTAACTAGAAAGCTTAATCTACTATATATATGCTAACTCTACGTAAGCTGTAGGCAGCCTAGGTAGCAGTTATGTCGCCTAATAGTATAATTACCTTAACCTAGATTAGAAATATTACTACTACGCAGTTTAACTAGGTAATAGCGTTAATAAACTACTAAAGCGTAGTTAGGTTTTAGTTAAATCTAATACATATTCTAACAATTAGACAACGCTTCTATTATAGTTAGATAAGAAGTTAGGTAAAGTAGGTGTAGAGTGACGCTTAGTTATAACAGACACGCTAGGTATAGTAACTAGCTACGCTAACGCTAGCCGCGAATAAGGTAGATATAGTAGTAATAGTATAGTTTACTACTATAATAATAGTAGAAATATATAGTTACGTAGACAACAGCCTTAGAATTTAATTTAAAAAAGCTTTATTAATTGCGTTAGCTACGCTTAAGCTTTTAATAATTATTATAATAGTGTCTTTATATAGACTATATATTATGCTATTAAAATAAATAATAAGTGTAGGCTGTTAGTTAGCTATATATAGAAGTAAGGTTTTCGTGTTAATAATTTTAAGGTGCTCTATAATATTAAAAACGCTTTCTTTTATACTATGTATAATAATGTATATAGTTACTAGAAGAAGAGCTAGTAGCTCTTTATAATGCTAGATATAGTTAGTAAATATTATAGCTAAGGTTTTGTTTAGTTAGACTTATAAGTTTACTATAGTTAATTATATAGAATTTGTGTTATTAGCGCAAAAGGTAGAAGTTAGTAGTAGATAGAATATAGAGGGCAATACAATTATATATAACTATTAGAGTAAGAATATAATAATAAAGATAGTAAAAGCGTAGTAAAGGTAAGTAGAGATAGTAAGCTGTAGTAGTAAGAATAATAAGATATCGCTAAGCTTATTAATTATAAGTAAAGGTAACCTTACGCGTGTTAAAATAGCAAAACAACTTATAAAGCTACTAGGCGCAGATGTTATTATAACTTTAGTACTAAGAATTATCTTAAGTATTGTAGTTATAATAGTCTATGTCTACTTAGAGTAAGAGATATTAGATTAATAGTAAGAAGAATTTACTATACAGACGTCTAGGTATAGTTATAGCTTAGAATTTAGAAAGGTATAAAAGCCTACGCTAAACGTAAAGTTAGTAAAAAGTAGAGGTTGTTAGACGTTACCTAATTAGTTTCTAAAAAACCTAGAGTAGATAGTTAGTGTTAGAGCGCGTTTGCAATAAAGTTATATTAAATAATAGTATAGCACGTAACTCTATATTACGCCTATTATAGTTAGTAAGATTACTCTTGTTTATTAATTTTAAACGTTTGTTTTCTTACTTCTTTATATTATTTTGCGATTATTAACGTACACATAATATTAATAGTACCTACACTAATCTTGTTTAAGAGAGAGGTATATATAAATAAAGAAATTAAGAGTGTAGAAGGCCTCTGCTTCTACTAGTACACAGAACCTTTAAACGTAAGTTTAGTAGTATATATATGTAAAAGATTACTAAGTTTAATAAGCTTATTAGATCTCTGTAATTAAGGTTAACCTTACAGCTAAACTAGTAGTAACTTTTAACAAACGCATACAAATCGCGTTAGACCTAGTTATAGTTATTACCTAAAGCTACTATTTCTAGCTTTAGTTAAATATACTGCGCTCTTAGTTATAGTAAGACGCATATAACTAGGCTAAACGCATAGATATTATTCTGCTAGGCTGTCTCTATCTAGCTAGTAAGCACTTTAGTCTTTCTTCTAATATTAATCTCTATAATCTTATAGGCTATACTTTTCTAAGTATTAAGTTCCTCTAATACAGTATAACTCTAACAGACGTTGCAAAAATTATTACAGCGTAGTCTAGTAATATTAAGCTTCTACACTTTATATTAGTTATCTACTTATACTTAAATCTAGGCAACGTTAACTTCGCGCTAACAAACACTACTAATCTACTACGTAGAATTCTTGCTATATTATATACGTCTTTTAATATATTATAGAGGTTGTTTAGCGTAGCTATAGTACTCTATATTACGTAGAATAGTAGAGCCTAGTTACAACAGATTCTTACACTAGCTTATACTAATAATAGTATCTATAAGGCTAAGTTTGTTAAGGTTAGAGAATAGAAGTTAATTACTAACTCTAACAGCTTGTTTAACTACAACTACTATAGTATTAAAGCTAACACTAGTAAGAGATACAGATTTATAGTAAATAGTTACTTTCTAGTCTAATAAGATTTCTAGAGTTACTCTATTATAACAATAGCTACTAGAAATAGTAAAATTATATAGATATAGTTATAGTAGATAGTATATAAAATGCTAGCTTACTTCTATTAAACTTATTACGTGTTTGTAATTTTACTTAACTATTACAGCACGCGTAGTAACGCAAAGGTTATTACCTACATAAAAATAGCTACATAATAATAGGTATATAATTAGACTATAAACTATTTTTATAAAATCTATATTAAGATATAAGTACTTATAGAGAAATTAGTTATAGTTATATACAAACCTATATATAATGTTTTAGAAGATACACGCGCATGTATATACTTTATAAGAAGTGCTAGCTATAGCTATAAGAAAACCTCTATATAGATGTATAGTGCATACGTATCTCTTAGTAGAAGGTAGAGTTAGTTATAGTTGTAGTTAATTCTACTTATTAGTTCTTATTATACTACGTTCTATATTATACGTATACTCTATATAGTACGCTAGTAAATTTAGATTAAATAGCTAATATAATAGGTTTATAATAATAGAATAAAATAGGTGTTTATATTAATTATTCTACTTTATCTTGCATTTAGTTCTATCTAACCTACGTTAACCTTTGCTCTACCTATGTTAGGTATATTAGAATCTTAGTGTAGGTAGGTATTATAAAATGCGCTAGTCTTCGCTTATAACACGCTATTATATTTACTTAAGGCCTCCTCTATATTAGATATTTTAATAGGCTTACTCTTAGCGTTACTTTTATAGATATAGAGTCTTTAGGTTTAGCTTAAAAAGAGTAGGTAAACGTTAGCGCAGCTGCTATTATAGTTTTTAACGTCTTCTAGTTCTAGGTTAGCAGTATAAGAGAGTTTAAAGTTAAACTCTACTTTAGATTTAGAAATAGAACTAGTATTATAGTTAAGTTTAGCTTATAAAATTAATAAGAACTAGTAATAATATTAGTTTACTTACCTTTAAGAGCGCGCTAAAATGCTATTACTATAATCTTATTAAGTGCAGACGCTATTTGTTATATAAAAAGAATATTAATAAGGTAGCAAAATTCTTTATTAGAGCTCTTATTATAACTCTTATATACTAGAAGTAATAAGTGTATATCTAGCTTGTATCTTAATAGACGTATAAATAACTATAAGATTAGTAGTAACTTTTATAGAGTTTATAGTATATTATAGTTATAAGAATAGTGCTTATTAATAAGAGGTAGTTTAGGCGTATAATTTGCAGTTTAACTAGGTCTAGTATTTATTATAAAGGCAAACGCAAATAATAGCGCTGTTGTAGGTCTTAGCGTAAATTTCTAGTTATTGTAGTAATAGTGTTAATATTAGAGAGCAATAACATTATATCTAATATAAAAATAATAATAGTATTACTACTATAGCGTACCTCTAAATCTTAATCTAGCAATAGTATTAACAAGCGCAATTATAATAGTATATAGCTAAGCATTATTAAAATTAAGTTAAGCGCGCATAAAGGTAGGTTTATTAGGTATATAGTAAGGTTATAATAGCAGAGTATCTAGTTAGTTGCTATAGAAAATTACTAGTAACTTATACTTAGAAGATTAAGTTACTATTATAGGTTAGTTGCTGTAGTTATAGCTGTAGTTGTAACTATAACATATAAATATGTTAGTTTATAATACTATTATGTCTTTAGTTTAGATAGCTGTATAAAGAGATTTATAGCTAGATTCTAATTATATTACTTCTATAATATTGCTTTTCTATTATATGTAGGTAGTAGAGCGTATATAAATAATATAGAGTATTAAAAGCAGCGTACTCTATTAGTAGGTTGTATATACACTTAATAATATTTGTATAATACCTACGCTTTAAAGTATATTATATTGTAAAACGTAATATAGCTATAGAATAGTAGTAATAGGCTGTTGCGCATAATAAGTTATATATAATAAGTTACGTAGGTAGGCTATAATAGATAGTATATTATAGTTACAAGAGATAGTCTGTATAGAGTTTATAGTAGGTGTAGTATATAATAAGTAGAAATATAGTAATATAGCAAATGCGTTAAGACTGTTATGCGCGATAGATAGATAAAGAAAAGAAGTGTAGAAAAGAGGTAGCTAGTAGAGAATTATAGGCTAGCCTAAATTCTTTAGAATAATTTGTTTACGCTAAGCTTCTTTTGCGCTATAGATAGAAATAATAGTTAGTCTTAGCGCTGTAGATAATAATTATAGTTAGTTAGAGAGCTATAGATAGAAACTTTAGTAAGAAACGCGTGCGTAAAGGCTTGTAGTTATAATATATAATAAAGAATTAAAGATAGAGACTGCGCGTAGTAATATTTTAATTCTGTGTTCTTTTCTGCTTTAATTAATAGTAGTTTTATAAGGTATATCTAGAGGTTTCTAGAGAAAAGAGGTTGTAGATAAATAAAACTTTACTTTAATTTTCTCTATGTCGCGCAGTAAACTTAACCTAAACCTAGTAAGTTTTGTTCTTTACTATAGTAGAGCGTAAACGCGTAGAAGAGTATATAGATTTTAGGTAAAAATAGAGCCTACCTAAAATCTATAGCGCAGCTAGCCTTAAAGCTATTTACTATTCTAATACTATCTATACTAATACTATTCTTCTTTAAAAGATTACGTAATTAATTAGTAATATTATTCTAACTAATTAAATTAGAAACTATTACTTCTTATACTTTCTAACTTAGAAGCGCTATTATAATATAATTAGGTTATTCTCTAATAAGCTTCTTAAGTTCTAGATTAGAAAGAGCGTCTAAGAACTTAACTACCTTCTTCTTATAGTCTTATAATAAATGTCTAGAATTAGCTAATATATTATTATTAATATAGATATTAGTAGGTAGATATATAACTACAAATAGTGTATTAAGAGCTTATAGAAGAAATAGCTATACTAACTAACTATTCTCTAGTATTATAGTAGTATCTAACGCCTATAAGTTAGAAATCTATCTAATTATATTCTTCTTAGGTAATAGCTAAAAGCTTTGTAATTACTTAGAGAGTCTACCTCTCTTCTTAATATAGCTATTATAAACTTAATTAGAGTTACTAAAAATACTCTTATTTAGGCGTCTAATAGTATTACCTTTAGCGCTATAGAGAAACGTAGTATTCTTGCTACTAATAATAATGCTATTAGAATTAATATTATTAAGTAGCTAAACCTTCTTAGAGTACTTAACACCTTTCTAAAACTAGATAAACTACTATTAAGTATTCTTATAACTAACGTAATAGTCTAAATAGGTAATTATATTAGCTAAGTTTAATTACTTAAGAATATACTTAGAGTAAGAGTTTTTCTTAAACTTCTTAGAAAGAACACTATACGTAGGCTATTCTATTATATTATTAGTAACATTAAAATACTTCTTAATCTTAAACCTAAGCTATTTAAGCTTATAGGTTAATAGAGAAGTACTAGAAATTTAGTTAAAGTAATTATAAAGTAGGCTAAAATAGTACGTTTCTTATTTGCGCTTACTATTCTAATAGTAACTAATCTAACCTAGGTTATAAAAGTTATTATAGAGTTTATAATTAGTAATCTTATAACTTTTTTTATTATATATATAGTAAGTATTAGTATACTTAGCCTTTTTATACTAAATAGTTTCTCTCTTAGAAGCTATGTTTCTAGATACTTTAGTAATAAAAGAACTATTATTTCTTTTAATAGAGGGCTCTTTCTTAGTTATATAACTTATAAAGTATAAAGTATTATAAAGGTTTTTAAAGATTAAAGTAACTAATAAGTAGGCTATAAAGAAATAAACTGTGTCTACGTTAAGCCTTAGTCTATTTAGCAAAGTTATAAGCTATTCTACTTTAGAATCTATATTAGAAGAAAGTAAAGATTCTTACTTCTTTTATTACTTCTTAAGATTAGTAATAATACTCTTTACCTTCTTTAGGTTAAAGATAGCGCACTTATTAGTAAGTATAATACGTCTTATCTTAGTATCTATACTACTACGTTTCTAAGTATATATATTATTAATAGTATTATTCTTTCTATAGTATTTCTTAAGAAAGGTGTAGATCTTATCTATATAGTACTTAGCCTAATTATTACCTTTAGAAGCGTTAGGTATTATAAAAGTAACTATCTACTTATTATACTTTAGAAGTCTATAGTAGAAGAAAAAGCTAAGTTCTTTCTATAGAACTTGCTTATTAGTAATATAGGCTTCTACTATTACGTAGAAGTAAGTATAATACTTAGTAAGACTAGGTAGATTATTTATATACTTATAGATAAAAGCTTATAAGTATAAGTGTTTGTCTATCTTAATAGTAGTGTTCTTATCTACTTAGTATTTCTTTATGTTTACCTTAAGCTTAGCTTAGTTCTTCTTCTTATAACTAGTAAAGAGCTTAATAATATAAGTAATAGAGTAATTCTTATTACTAATATAATCTAGAAGAATAGAGACTCTTATCTTATTAGAGAAGCTTCTATTATTAGCTTGTTAGTTATAGTCTTTAAGAAACTTAGTAATATTATTACTAGTAAAGACTAGAGTAGTATATCTAGAGTAAACTATAGAAACTATACTATTAGTTACTATTATAAATAATAATATACTTTCTACTTTAGAGATAGTTCTAGAGGTTAGTATCTTTAGTGTTAAAGTAGTTAAAGAAGTAGTAGATAAATACTTAGAAAAGAGAATTACTAGATCTCTTAACGCCTTACGCTTCTTCTATTTCTTTAGTAGTTATTATAGTTCTAAATAACTTATAAAGAAGCTAATACTTTTTTACTTAATAGTTTAAATACTAAATAAATGTTATACTATAAAGATTATATAATTAAAAAGATAAGTTCTAAATACTTAATAGTGTTTAATACTCTCTATCTAATAGTAGAAAATACTTTCTAAATACCTTTATAGTTAGTATAGCTTAGCGTTTTACTTACTATAATACTCTATTAGGTTATTAGTTCTATTAAACTATAGTTCTACACTAGTGTGTATTCTAAATATACTATTATAGTGTTATATTAACCTAGTTAGTCTAGCATTTTATTATACTTCTAATGTTACTATTCTAGGTATTAGTTAAATTAATATTTTCTAGTGTTTCTAAGTAGTTACCTTATCTGCGTAATTATCTTATCTAATATTACTTAGTAGTAAGAACGTAGTTAGCCTAAATATAACTACTATTATAGTTCTAGCTAATCTAAAGAAAAGAGCTAAGTCTATACTTATTACGTTTATTATAGTTATTATTACTATATATATTATATTAACATATACTAACTACTTCTTATACTACGTAGTAGAATATATCTCTATAGGCTTTGCTATTTATATAGGTATTAGAGAGTATAAAGATATATTACTATAA
>NW_026055835.1:0-28745 GCF_023758015.1 Alternaria viburni
ATACTCTTAAAGATAATAAGAAAGAGAGCTATAAGTATTATAGCTTTCTTATAACTTTAATATTAGAAATACTAGTACTAATTATAATAAGTATTACTCTTTTAACTATTCTATCTAGCTTTAAACTCTTTTTAAACTATATTTATATAGTTATTATAGTCTTTTTAGCTATAATTCTAATAGTTATAGGCTATAATAGTTCTAATATATAGATTTTAGGTAGGTTAGAATTTTATCTAAAATCTAGTTATTACTACTATAATAATATAACACTATCTATTTACTAATACTATTATACGCGTAAGAACACTACTAAGTATAATAGCTAATTATATAATTAATTACCTTACCTTTACTATAATTTTACCTTCTAACTTTACCTATTAATATTATAATATTATAATACTATAATAGATAGAGGTTTCTTAATAGTGTATATATATACTTCTTCTTAGCTATTACTTCTTTCTTTCTTCTCTAACCTTCTTAATCTTTTCTTTTTACCTCTATATACTATAGTTACTTCTTAGAAGTAGACTATATCTTCTTTTTCTTTCTAGTTAGCTAACTTTTTATATCTTATATCTTAATAATTATAACTATAACTATAACTACTACGCCTAGCGTAGAGAAGTATAATAAGCCTATAGGCTATCTAAATCTTCTCTATAACTTTTAGTTACTATTAACTCTATATATAAAAGCGCGCGCTTAGCCTACTATACTTATAACTAATTCTATAAATAAGTATATAAGTATAACTATACTATATATATATATAAGCTTAGTACTATTAGTTTTATATTATAAGCTAGTTTAGTAAGAGTTTCTTTATAAAAGCTAGCCTTAGATTACTAAAGAAAGATACCTACGCTACTAAAGGCTTAGTAGAAGATAGCTAGTAATAAGAATAAGAGTAAAAGTAAAGCTATAGACACTAGAAAGTTAACTTTCTCTTATAGCTAAGGCTCTTTTTTATAAAAAACCTTTTCTTAAAAAGGTCTACCTTTTAAGCTCTATATACCTAGTCTAACTAAGAATTTTACTACTTTAGGTATTTATAGTTAAGCCTCTAGAAGTAACACTAGCTCTTTCTCTACTACTTCTTCTAGTTTATATCTAAAGAAAGATACTCTTATAATTATATAGGCTTTATACACTAAAGCTAAGAACTAAGTTCTTACTTTAGCTTAGAACTAGAATCTCTAGAATCTAAATATTAATAGTAAAATAATAGACTTTATTACTAGTCTTAAATAGCAGTCTTCTAAGTAATAGAAGATAATTTTTAATACTTTTTTAACTAACGTAACTTTTCTATTTAACTAGATTACTAACTTTATTCTTAAAGTATCTAATATAGTTAAGGCGCTGCTAGAGCTTATAGATAAGTATAGTAGTATTAAAGTATTTAATAGCTAGTATTAAGTCTTAAGCTAAGCTAAGAATACTAAAGATAAGCGTATTATAGAGCTAACTACTACTACTAAAAGCGTTAATATATTAGAGCCTAGTTTTATAAGCTACGTCTTTTACTTTTTAAGTAAGGTTCTATATAACTACTAGACTATATCTAATATATAGTTTTATCTTAGGTGTTTAGATATTAGTAACGTAGCTCTTTTCTTAGTCTAAATAGTAGCTATTTATGTCTACACTCTACGTAAAAGTACTAAGACTAATATTATTATATAAGACTAGGCTACTTTAAGAGATTTTATTAAGATAACTATTTAGTTTACTAAGAAGAACTTACTTTTTAAAATACTATCTCTTTTAAAGTATTCTATTAAAGTATTAAAAAAGAACTATAAGAAGTGTAGTATAACGCTAGGTATACTTAGCCTTACTACTAGAAATATTATAGTTTCTTTTACTTATAAGTATAAGAAAGATAGTATTTATAATAGTTAATATAAGTTTTAGTAATACATCTTTTTATATATAGCTAATAGGTATTCTAATAAGAACTACTAGATTATGTATACTTTTTATAGTAGTAATAATATAATAATTACTAATACTATAGCTAGATACTAGATAAAGCTTTACTCTACCTATTAATTAGCTATTTTTATTATAATAGAACTTAGATTATCTCTATATAAGTTAAAAGTAATTAATAAAAGTAGTAATTATATTAAAGTAGAGCTAAAAAAGATTAGAGTAAGGTAACTTAGTAGAGCTAGATTAGCTACTTCTTTAGTAAACCTAGAGAAGTAGGTATACTAAGAGCGCTAGGCTAGTTTTAAGGTAGTTAAGAAGAGAGTAGTAGTAGCTAAGTTATAGAAGTTAAGGCTTTATAGTATATAAACTAGTCTTTCTCTACTACTACTACTATCTAGCGCTAGCGCTTTAAAATCTACTCTAGCTTACTAATCTTTATCTAAGAAGATAGACACTATACTTAATAAAGATAATTTAAAAGATAAAAACTAGAATTCTAATAAGCTTAAGGCTTTAACTATAGCTAAGAACTATAAATATCTAGATAGAACTTCTAATTTTCTTTAACTAATTCTTAATAGCTACTCTAAGTATACTAAACTTAATAATTATAAATATATTAAAGTTATCTAAGCGTAGTATTAAAAAGTCTATATTAGTTACTACTCTAATAGCTTATTAATTAATAGTACTTATATCTATTAGACTTATATATAAGTAATAGCTACCTATATAGATCTCTTTAAGTAAGCTATAAATATAAAAGCTATAAATAATATCTTTCTTTTTCTATATCTTTTCTAAGATAAGTAGTATAAACTCTAAACCTACCTAGTTATATCTATTCTTTTTATTAAGTAACATAAGCTTAGTAAATAAAACTCTAATCTTCTTAGCTATTACTTTTATTCTTAGATAGCTTATAATCTATACCTAATTTCTTTCTAGAAGATAGTTAGTAAAAAGATAGGTTAGAGTAAGTTAGTAGAAGACTTTAAGTAAAAGAGTAATATTACTATAAAGAACTTTAAGTAGCTATTCTTTAATAATAAAAAACTTAAGAAGATTATTAAAGAATTCTTTAAGATATATTATTACTATCTCTAACGTATTAATAGTAATAAGAACCTTAGCTAGCTTTATATTATATACTATTCTCTTATTTAATAAGCTATTTATACTAATCTTTATTACTAGATACTCTACTTAGTACTTTATAAAAAATATACTATAGTTTTCTACTTTTACTACGCTAAGTATACTATACTAGGCAATAAGACGTTCTTCTACTATATTAATCTTAATCTATTATTTACCTACGCTTAAGATTAAGATATAGATATAATCTAAGAATTAGTCTTAATTAATAATAAGAACTCTTAGAACTATATAGAGGTTTTAGAGAGCTTTTACTAATATATAAGGCTGTACTTATAATAGCGTAAGACTACTAAGAAGAATTCTACTAGCTTTATTAAAGAATAGTATAATAATATTAATTAAATGTAAGAAGTATAAGTAATAGCGCTAGGCGTAAAGTAGAAGAAGTCTATTTATAGAGAAGAAAACGTTTATATTACTTACTTTATAATACTTTATAGCTTTATAGAAGTAGTAACTAAGATCTATTAAATAATTCTTCTATAGTATATTATAGTACGCTAGAGCGTTATAGAGGTTCTAGCTATAGAAACGTATAATAAGATTTTAAAGGCTTATTATAATTTTATAGCTTTTTTTATAATACTATCTAGATATTATAATAAGTATAGTAGTATTAAGTAGATATTTCTAGTAAATATATATATTAACTTCTTTTTTTAGATCTAGAAGGCTATTCTTACGTAAGTCTTCTAGAATAACTCTCTTATATATAAGAAGGTCTATAAACTTCTTAGTAAGAATAAGAATAGTATTTTAGAGTATATCTAGAAAGAGCGTAAGTACGTTATTAGAAAGATTAAAATACTATAGCTAGTAGTTAAGAAGCTTAAGAAAGCTGCCTTTACTAAGAGCGCTAATAGTAAATACTTAGATATTTCTTTCTTTACTAATAAGAGTATACCTTTCTCTTATAAAAGATAGTAGTATATTTAGAATTATAATTATAGTATAGAAGATACTATTAGATATCTTATTAATAAGATTAATATAGAACTAGATATTTATTACTACTTCTGCAACGCTACTAATCTTAACACTATATCTACTTCTTTCTCTTTATTTAAAACTTCTTAAGCTTACGCTAGTAGTCTAGTATCTAGTCTATTATTACTTTTTAGTACTTTACGCTCTTTAATAATATTACTACTACTAGTTCTACTACTTTCTTCTTAGTTTAAGATACTAATACTAGCTCTATTAGCTTTTACTACTAGCCTATCTAAACTACGTTATAGTAGATAAAATATAAAGTAGACTAGACGTACTAGTAATATTACTAGTACTTAGATTTTAGGTAAGCTTCTTATTTTACTTAAAATCTACCTACTACCTATACTATAGTAGTGTATTACTAATATCTCTACTTAATTATTTATTTTGCTTTTTACTTTTTTTTTTATATTTTTTCTTTATCTTTTCTTTATACTATAAGTAATTAACACGTTTTAGATAGTATAATAGAACTATACTACTAGAAAGAGAAAGTTTATACTAGTGTATAAGGTATTCTTATATAAATTAGATCTTTAACAATCTAAGAATTATCTAGAGAGAAAACGTCTTTTAATAAGAGCTCTTTAGAATTATTTTATAATAGACTATCTTATCTTTTACTTATACTTTTAAGTATTAGACTTTTATACTATACTTTAGATAATAAAATCTACCTATAATAGAACTCTTTTCTACTAAACTAATATCTATATACTTTCTTACCTATGCTAATTACCTTACGTTCTTATAGTAATATATCTTTATACTCTCTAATACCTATATAATACTAGCTAATAGATAATATAAAGTTATGTAAGTTAAGAAAGATAAAGAGCTTAGCGCTAAATTATTTAGATTTACTTTTAAATATAACCTATTCTTTAACTTACTAAGTTTTAGAAAACTATTATAACTAGTACTATAAGTATAGTAGTTATAGTACTAGTTTTGCGCTCTAATAGAGTAGTAGATAAAGTAGTTAGAGTTTTTATTATTACTTTACTAAGCGTACTTAATATAAAGAAAGTAACTCTAATCTATTACTAGATTAAGCTATATAGTACTTTTAAGAAAATACTTAAAAATAGACTATTAACTTCTATAGCTTTATAATATAGCGCTAAACTTTAGCTTTTTATCTATTTTCTATCTAAGATTTATCTATTTATAATATAGATTAGAGAAGAAGTAGTAAAGTAGATAGTTAGATTACTATAGCTAAATCTTACTTACGTTCTAGTACTATTAATTCTATAAGAAGTAAGTACTAGATTTATTTATAACGTAGAACTTATAGAGGCCTATTAGTAGGTAGATACTCTAGCTATAACTACGCTTAATAAGAGTAATAAGATTAGCCTAGAACTAGTTAGAAAAGACTACCTACGTAGTAAAAGCGTAGTAGTTTACTATAAAAGAAATTAGTAATTAGAGTAATAATACTAGGTAGTAAACTTATATAAAAGCTATAGAAAGTAGTTTTCTACTAGGCTTATATATTTCTCTTAGAGAGCTTTATAACTATAATATCTAATAGTTATTATATAATAAGTATATAAGTAAGGTAAATTTATTAGATTATTAATAAGAGCGTAAAGGTAGAGTAGGTACTACTAAAACCTAGCCTATAGAATTAGTAAGTAAGCGCTAACTAGCGCAAAACCTAAGACTTTACTAAGAGTATTATATACTATAGAGTAAGTAATAGATACTTTTATAATAGAGTAAGATAGAGAAAAAGTATTTTATTCTAGTAAGAGAGAGAGAAGCTACTTTAATACTAATATTACTAGATAACTAAAGATAATTTAATAATAAACGTAAATATAAATAATATAATACTACTAGCCTAATATTACTAGATCTTATTCTAGCTAAAATTTACCTTACTTATTATATGCTACTTCTACTCTAGTATTATTACGCTAGTATTACTAATACTTACTAATAATTAACTACGCTATAAAACTATCTTTCTAAAGTAGCTACTATTAATAGCTTAAGTTAGGTATATATTACTATATAATACGCTTACGCTAGGTATTAATATAAGTATAAACTTTTATATTTTACTTAATATAATACTAACTACTTTTAAGACTAACTATTTCTATTTATATAATCTAAATATAATACTTATCTTCTATTATACTAGGCGTACGCGTAACCTCTCTACTCTATCTAAGGTAATACTAACTTTAGCTCTTTTAGCGCTTATAAATAGTATAATATTAGCTATATATATAAAGACTACCTATAGTAATATAATAGATCTCTCTCTTACTAGCTAACTACTTACTAATATTAACTTAAAGAATAATAGATAGGTTATAGTAGAGAATATTTACTTTCTAAAGTAAGGCCTAAATATAAGAATATACTCTATTATGCGTAATAGTAATAGCTACTAGATTAGTTATCTACTACTTATAAGACTACGCTATAAGTTAATAGACTATAATAAAATCTATATAGATATTAATAATAATATAGTAATTAACCTATTTATAAATAGATATAATAAGAACGCTATTAGTTTTAGAGCTATAAAGATAATATAGAGTACTAGCTTTAGTAGAGAACTTATAGTAGAGGCTAAATTCTAAAACTAGCTACTTACTAATATAGAAGATAGTAGAGGCCTTACTAATATATATAGAAAGGTATATATAAAGCTATATAGTTAGATTATACTTATATAAAGCTATAGCGTAATTATATAGATAAAGAAGTATAACTATACTAAAATATAAATATAACTCTATAAGTTTTATAATATATTAAAGAGAAAATAATATATATATTTTTAAAAAGGTAGAAGTAATATTATACTTAGTAGTAGAATATCTAGAACTATAATAGTTTTACTAGATAGAATGTAGGTAATTTATAAGTTTAGTTAAGTACTACTAGAACTAATATAGGCGCGTAATAAGTAAGCTAGAGTAAAGGCTTATAATTTAGAGTAGGCTAGAACCTTATAGTTAATATAGAAGGTTTAGAATAGTTAAACTAGTGCTAGTTTTACTAAATAGAATATTAGTAATTTACGTATTTAAGTAAGAACTAGTAGAACTAATATAGGCGCGTAATAGATAAGCTAGAGTAAAGGCTTATAATTTAGAGTAGGCTAGAACTTTATAGTTAATATAGAATAGTATAGAAAAGGTAGAATAATAGTAGTTTTACTAGGCAGAACTTAGGTAATTACTAGAACTAAAACTTAAGAAATTTTTTCTAATATATTTTCTTTTTAGAAATAAAATTATAGCTTTTCTACTAGAGTTTAGAATAATTATAGGTAATATAGATAAGCGTAATACTATTATTCTCTTTTCTAATATACTATAATTCTTATAGAGTCTAGATAAGAAAATACTAAAAGCGCTTACTAAAAAAGCTATTAGGTTTAACTACCTAAATTATAGTAGCTTTACTAAAAAGTCTTTAACCTATTACTTACTTCTAAATAAGTTATTTATTAATATAAACTACGTAGATAGCTTTTATCTTAAACTAATATTTCTATTATACTAGAATAGCGTTTCTCTTAACACTAATAACTATAAGTTTTATATAGCCTATCTAGATCTTATTATAAAGAGTATATATTCTATAGAGTAGAAGATTTAAATTCTAGCTTTATTTTTTAAAATAATCTAGAATACTTTAGTCTTTTATACTATAACTAGGCACTTTCTACTTAGTAATAGTAACTAAATAGGTAAGAATAGTTATATTCTAATTAAACTTTAACTTATAGAATTTTAGGTTCTAGCTACTATAAAGACTTTTAAAATAGATAGAATATAGCTATATTATAGTAGATAATTAGTAGCTATATAAATTTATCTAGCCTAATTAAAGATTACTTTATCTTTTCTCTATAGCTTTCTTCTTAAGTAAAATAATACGTTCTACTACTACTAGTAGTAGTTACTAATAAAAGCTATGTTAGACCTTAGCTAGGCCTTTATAGTAATATTACTTTATAGAATATATAGAATAACTCTTTAATATCTATATACTAGATAGTAATAACCTATATTTACTATATTAAAAAATTAATTTATAAAGTAGCTTATATATTAGTAATATATTAACTAGTCTTTTTATATAATTATATTAATCTTAAAATTAGCTTTATAAAATATTTATAGAAACTCTTTAAGTACTCTAATATATTAGTTACTAATATACTTCTAATTAGATAAACTATAAGTATTATAACTCTCTAAGTTAGGTCTAAGATTACTTAACTAGGCTATATAGCCTAACTTACTTTTTTTTCTTTACTACTAAGTAAACTATACGTAAGTCTAAATAACATAAGATAGCTATCTAAATTCTTTCTTTTCTCTTTACTTTAGTTATAAATAGCATCTTAACTAGGTAACTAGAATCTAGTTTCTAGAGACTATTTATAGTAAGAAGTCTATAGATAGTTATAAATATTTAATTTTAATCTTATTTATATTACTATATCTATCTTCTATTATCTACGTTCTACTAATTTATACCTTCTCTATTTATAATACTATTATCTAATTTACTCTTATTACTAGATAAGCTACCTTAATTCTAGCTAAAGTTATTTATACTAGAATATAAAACTTCTTAAGCTAATATTTTCTTATCTATAGTTTCTTTTACTATAGTTCTAGGTAGTTTTTTATTATTTAAGTCTTCTTTACCTAAAAGCTTTTTACTTATATTTATTTTATCTAACTTTATTTTTATAGTCTATAAGGTTATTATTCTACTACTTTTTCTATACTCTATAGATATAGCTATATTTATAGATATAGTAAGTATAGGTAGAGAACTTAGAGGCTAGTACCTTTCTACTAGTTATAATAAAAGTATTCTATATAAATATAGATAACTATTTACGTAATTAGACTACTAAGCTAATATATATTAAAATAGTAGTTCTAGTTTTATAGATAAAGACTAAACCTTCTATAATAAGATTATTTTACTTTTTAGTACTTCTTAGAGTTTTAAATAGGTTATACTAGCTATTATAAAGTAATATTCTAGATAATATTACTAGTACTAATAGAGTTTATATTTAAATAACTACTATAACTTCTATAATTACGCTTATTAAAATAAATATAATAAGTTTATAATTTTCTTTATTTCTAACTAGCCTATCTTTTTATTTATCTATACTTTTATAGTATAATAGAATAAATTTAACATAAAATTTCTTTACGCCTACTAAGCTAAGCGTTTCTTTTTCTACTACGTTAAGTTTAAAAGATAATAACTAGAGAATACTAATATATAAGATTTTATTTATAATAGTTATTTTTATACTCTCTATAGCTCTAGTACTCTAAGTAGGTATCTATATATTATAGTAAGACATAGTTTCTAGTATTATATAGCTAGAGAAAGACTAGTACTAGCATAGTAAGTAATAGAATTATTTTTTCTATATCTACTATACTAGTTCTCTTAATAAGTAACCTAGATCTATAATTTACTATTTCTATATTATAGTAGCTTATAGATAAATATAATATACTTTCTAGATATCTCTATCTAGCTTTCTTACTACTATATCTCTATGTATAATAAAGGTAATATCTCTAATTAATATTAAAAAATATTAGAAAAAAGCTAAGAGAGTATAGACCTTAGTAGTATCTTCTCTACTTACTATAATAGAAGAATACTCTAAAGAAGTAGAAATTATTTATAAAGTTTAAGTTCTAGTAGAAGAAAAATTATAAGAAGATATTATATTATATAGTAGAATATAGCTAATATTATACTAGTGCATAAGGTATCTTTATATAAATTAGATCTTTAATAACCTAAGAATTACCTAGAGAGAGAACGTCTTTTAACAAGAGCTCTTTAGAATTATTATATTATTTACTATCTTATCTTTTACTTATACTTTTTAGTATTAAACTTTTATATAATACTTTAGACAATAGAATCTCTTTATAATAGAACTCTTTTCTACTAAACTAACGTTTATATACTTTCTTATCTATGCTAATTACCTTACGTTCTTATAGTAATATATCTTTATACTCTCTAATATCTATATAATATTTATTAGAAGTATAGACTAATATTTTACTTATATTACTAAGGCTTTTAGTTACCTCTATAATATTATATAAGACTTAAACTTATACTAAATAAGTTAACTAAAATAAGCTAATACTATATTTCTATAGAGAATCTATTTAAGTGTATACGTTCTACTATACTAAATCTATAATAATATAGTAAAAATTATCTTTATATATAGAAACTAACTAAAAGTAAAGAAAAAGAAGAAATTATAATTAGAGAGAATAAAATCTATAGAATTTAATATTTATATTTATTTATAGATAGTAAAGTTATAATACACTTTTACTTCTATTACTATAATAGATAAAATAATTATTTTTTAGCTATAGATCTACTACTTTAGTTCTAGATCTTTTATATTACTTAAACTATATCTATCTTTAAGCTCTTAAAACGTTTAATAGAGAATATATACTTTTTTTTAAACTTTTCTATAATATAATTTTCTTACTCTACTAGTTTTAATAATAGGTATCTTTATATCTCTAAGCTTCTTTTAATTTTATATATATTACGCTAATTTTTTCTAATAGTCTATTTCTTAATATAGCTTTTATTATTAAATACTTTACTTTTATATCTTTCTTACTACTCTATCTAATAAGAATAGCTATTATCTTTAATAAAATCTTAGAGAAGCTTATTAGGTTTCTAGTTAGTAGATATATTTAGAGACTTATAGTTAGATAAGCATAGACTAGTTATAGATACTTAAAATTATAGTAGTAAGTCTTTATAAATTATACTAGGTATATTATATATACTAGCCTATACTTATATATAGATAGAAACCTATAAGTTAATAAGTATTAGAATTATACTAATAGGCTATAGCCTAAAAGTTATAGTTAGACTTAGCACTAAAAGTAGTAAGTAAGTAGATTATAGCACTAACCTTTACTCTTTTATATAAGTATATATATTAGAAATTCTCTATATAAGTAAACTCTATAAAGTACTATAGAAAAAGATAGCTACTATATTAGAATAGTAGAATAGTAGAATAGTAGAATAGTAGAATAGTAGAATAGTAGAATAGTAGAATATAATAATGTAATTTATCTTAACTTAGCTCTACACTATTCTCTCTTAAGTACTTTTTATATAATATTTACTTTACTATATTTACTATAATATCTAGATATATTCTTTAATATAAATTAGCTCTAGCTTATAATAGTTTTTTTTCTATACTTTATAATTTACTACTAGTCTCTTTATAATATATATAGTTATACTTCTACTTCTATATATCTATACGCTGTAAACTTTTTTCTACTCTACTTATTAGACTTTTACTTACTTACTTCTAGTATATATAGATATTCTAATACTAGCTTAGTATTTACCTATATCTTCTAATATATAAAGTAAGAGAAGATAGCTTATAATAAACTTTATATAATAACTTAAAAAGAATATTAGATAGCTAGGTATTAAAAAAATCTAGTATAGTATTATATATTAGAATTACTCTATATATCTACTTATATATAAAAAAGTACTAATAATTTATAGTTATTTTAGTAATAATTATATTAAAACGCGAAATTCTCTATATATTTCTAGTGTTATACTATATTATAATACTTACTTCTAGCTATCTTAGTATTAAGATATACTAGAACTTAAGCGCTACTATTATATATACCTAACTTAGTATAATAGTATAACTTAAGCTAGTAGAAATAAAAGTATAATACTAGTGTAAGCTTTCTAAATCTATATAATAAGTGTCTTACTATTATCTTATATTTATATTATAAGATTAAAATCTACTACTTAAGAATATTATACGTTCTATATATCTTATAAGTTTAGTACTAATAGTAATACTATTACTAATATATAATAGATAATAACTTATAATAAGCTACTTTTTAATTAGATCTAAACTAGAATAAGAGAAGAAGAGATATAATAACTAGTTCTACTATAATTCTACTAATATTTCGTAGTTTATCTAAACTATAAAAGCTTTTCTATTCTTACTTATAAGAGTAGAACCTAAGTATCTAGAGTATTTATAGCTAAAGCTTCTACTATATAAGCTATCTTTTAATTATAACTTAAATTTCTCTATATAAGCTATATAGTCTAAGCGCCTATTATATCTAGCTATAGTTATTATCTAACTATCTACTACTTTTCTTTCTACTAGTAGCTTCTAACTAGAAATAGAGAAGAATAGTAACGTCTTTAAAACTATATTAGAAGATTATTACTCTTTCTCTAATACTATAAGTACTAATATAGATATACTAGATAGATATAGTAAGAATAATAGTAACGCACTATAAGCTATACTATATATACTTCTATCGCACCTAGCGCACGTTAATATCTAACTATCTATCTTTCTTATATACACTATACGCCTTTATAACTAAAAAAAAGATAACTAAGATAACTATTCTTTTTATAATACTATAAGTATTAAAGTAGAAATACTAGGCGTATAATCTACTACTAGTAACTTAAATTAAATAATAATTAATTTCTTAGATAAATTTTATAGTATTTTATTAGATATAGAATATAATTTCTATTAGCTTAGTCTAGCTATTATATAGAAGTTAGTTAACCTCTCTAGGCCTAAGAGATAGAGCCTATAGCGTACTTTTTTTAAAATTAAATAATTACGTAATTATATAATTACGTAATAACGCGTTACTATATTATAAAAGAGACTCTAAAAGTAAACTTAAAAAATCTCTAATATAAGCCTAGATTTGTAACTTATAATACTTATACCTACACTACCTCTACTACTAATATAATAGTTAATATACGTAATTATAATAGGCTAACTACTTTATATTTATTATATATTACTAATAGCTATCTAGACTATTAACTAGCACTAATACTAGCCTTATATAACTACGCATCTCTAAAAGATAACCTAGTAAGCCTACTACTAGTATAAAGCCTAATCTAATCTAAGATACCTATATAACGCGTATATAATACCTATATAATTACTAGTAACTTATACTCTATACGTAATTACCTATAAGCTAGCTATATTAGTAGCTATATTGCGCTATTCTCTAGTATACTAACTATTTATTTTACTTATTATTACGCGTTTATTAGTATAGTCTAATACTATACTATATATATACTACTTTCTATAGCTAGTAAAGCGCTACTTCTCTCTAGCTAAGAAAAATAGTACCTTTTATAAGCTTAATAAAGTTAAGCTTATCTTAGATTACTAGTATATTTACTAACTTAGCTAGCTTCTTATCTAATATACTAAGATAAGTAGACTATACGCTAACTATATCTAAGCTATAGACTAATCTAGAGATTTTATACCTTTAGTTAGTTAAACTATTTCTTTATAATTACTAGAATATTAGAAAAAAGGTTTATTTAGAAGAGATAGTATATACTTATAATATATAAAGCTATAAAGCGTTTTCTATTACTAGTAATTACTTCTATCTACTTTATACTATTCTAATAGAAGCTCTTTTTTAGCTTTATTCTTATAGCTATATTCTATAAGTCTTTTATTAAGAACTTTCTAAAATAAACTAGAAAGTTAAATACGCTACGCGTGTAACTAGTAAGAACTACTAGCGTAGTACGTTTTATTACGCTAAGCGTTATTATTATTATTATTATTATAAGAACTAGAGCTTTTATTATAAGTATAAAAGAGAAGTTTAGTATAGAAGGTTTTTTATATTTAGTAGATATATTAGTAGATTTTTTAGATATACGTAGAGGTATTAAGAAAGATATAGAATAAAGAGAAGTATTCTCTATATATAAAGCTTTATATAATTCTCTTCTAGGCTACTATTCTCTATACTATAGTTTACCTACGCGAATATCTTTTTGTATTTTATAGTAGTATAGTACTATAATTTAATATTACTCTAGATCTAGAGTTTACCTACGCTTAGAAAGCTTCTACATTAACTTTTAAGAATATTTTAATATTTCTATAGCTCTATAGCTTATCTATTACTACCTCTAAGTCTACCTCTAAGTACACTAGAGAAGCCTCTATTACTATTACTCTCTATAAGTATATTATTATTATTATTATTATTAAAGTACTATATTTATAGTAAATATTATAAAGAGAGTTTTATTAATTATTATAGCTATATATAGTAAGTATAAGTATTACGTCTAGAAGCATAGAAATAAATAGAAGATAAATTATTATATTATAAGCTTACTTAGAAAGCTCTCTTAAGTAGTAAAGCTTCTAAGAGCTTATTTTAATCTATACTAGTATAATTACGTGCTATACTCTTAAGAAGTATCTAGAGGTGCGTTCTATAATATACTCTCTAAGTAGCCTATAAGAGTAGACTATATAGTTATAATAAGCTTTTTTATTATAGCTAAGAATACTAATTACGTACTTATTAGAGCGTACGTAGCGCTAAGAGCTTACTTAGCGTATACGCGCTAATTATAATATTACTAAAAATTATTTAATTAGCTAAACGCTCTCTATCTCTTATCTAAAACAAAAGTAAGTATTTCTAATTTTTTTATTAGTACGCTTACTAACTCTAGTAGTATACTCTATTATACTAATTAAACTAAGTATACCTTTTTATATTTATCTCTAAGCTCTCTAGTACTATATTAAAGAGAAATAAGTATAAGTATAAGAATAGCTACTCTTCTAAGAATAAGTAGTTTAGTTCTAGCTTTATAAGTACCTCTAAGATAACTTCTTTAAGTTCTAGTTATATAAGCGCGTTAAAGGCTAAGCTATTAAGCTCTAATACCTCTAACTTCTTTAAGTATCTAGCTACTCTCTCTAAGGTAGATAATTATAAGCGCTTAAATAAGCTTTATAGTATTTCTAAAAGCTCTTCTAAGTGTAGTTTTTCTAGTAAGAAGTAGAGCTCTAGTTCTATAAGTACTTCTACTTCTACTTATAACTTATTTACTACTTTAACTTATACTTTTAAGAAGTCTAATCTATTTACTAAGTATAGTA
This sequence comes from Alternaria viburni, assembly GCF_023758015.1. Classification (NCBI taxonomy): domain Eukaryota; kingdom Fungi; phylum Ascomycota; class Dothideomycetes; order Pleosporales; family Pleosporaceae; genus Alternaria; species Alternaria viburni. Next base: position 15,188 of record NW_026055835.1, read on the forward strand.
ATATAGTTACTTAAGAGTAGGCTAATAATATTTTATATTATAATAAGCGCGCTGCCTAAAAGTACACTAATAAGTAGTATACTTATAACTTTAAAGCTAAGAATAAGGTAAAGTAAGAGTATTATAACTAGATTACTTATAAGTATTATATTACTAGTTAAGCTATAGAAAAGAAGCAGCGTTTATATTATAAGCGTAATAAGTAGGTTAAGTATAACTTAGAGCGTAGTAATAAGAATTCTAAAGCTAAGATAGTTACTAAAACTAAGTATATTAAGTCTAAAAATAAGTACTTTATTAATAAGTAGCGTACTAAGTAAGAACGCTTTAAAATTCTACTTCTAAAGGCTATTAAGCTCTATTAAGAGATAGTTCTAAAGAAAGTAATCTACTAAGCGTAGTAGTCTACTAATTCTATTAGCGTAATAGAAAAGTATAATAATAAGTAGACTAGTAAGACTATCTAGAAAGAGTATACTAACTATAATTCTAACGTTGCTGCGCTTTCTTAGAAGCTTTCTAGTAATTTCTATAAGTATTCTATTAAAGTTACTATTATAGTTTCTAGTTCTTTAGCTACTAGTAATACTTATTCTAATATTCTATTTCTAGATTCTTCTAGTTCTAAGAGCTCTACTTCTAAGAATTCTACTACTATTCTTTCTAATACTTCTAAGCTTTCTACTAAAGCCTTAAGTAAGCTTTCTATTTCTTAAGAGAGTAGTATAGTTTATAATACTTTACCTTTCTCTAGCTTTACTTCTAAGAAGAAAAGGTATTTTTTTATTATTATAAGTAGTATAGAGAGCTCTCTCTTTAATCTAAAGCTCTCTATTTAGTCTAATAGTTTAGATATTACTAATTCTTCTAATAAGTATAATAATAAAAAGTATAATAGTAAGAAGTATACGCTTAATAATAATTTTAATAATAAAGATAATAGAGCTTTAGTAACTAAGTCTATATATAAGCGTTTCTTAAAGAAGTCTACTTTTATTACTACTAGTAAGCTCTATAAAATAGTATACTTCTAATACTTTTAGTTTATAAGTACTAGAAAGGCTACTAACTCTCTTTATAAAAACTATATAAGTATTAATAAAGATAAGAAGTCTACGCGCTACCTTACTAGTACTATTAGTAATTATAGTTATAATAATATATATATATACTCTTTTTTAAGCTTAAAAAGCTTTACTAACTTTTTTTTAGACCTAAGTATATAAAGAAAGTTACTAAGCGTATAGTTAATTAGTTTTGTAATATAGAGTAGAACCTAAAAACTAGTTATCTACTTAATATTAAGAACTCTTACTTTTATAAGCTTATCTATAACTATAATACTACTTTTAAGTAGTGCTTTAAGTATAGCTATATAATCTAAAGGCGTAGTAAGAAGTAGAGCTTTAATACTTTAAAAGTAGAGCGTAACACTAATAAGTCTAAGAATACTTCTAGTATTAAGTAGTCTTAATCTAACTTTAATAATAAAGCTAATAACACTTCTACTTCTAAGCAGCGCTCTTCTAGTAAGTTTTATTCTAGTACTTTAACTTCTTAGTGCTAATAAGCTTTATAGAACTTTATCTAGTAGTTAAGTAGATTAACTATAATAAGACTATAAATAATAGTATAGCGCTTTTTAATAATAATAATAAAAGCGCGTCTTCTAAGACTATTACTAATAATACTATTATAGTTACTTATAAGAGTATTACTACTAAACTTAGTTATGTATTTATATCTATAGAGAAAGTTATACTCTCTTAGTTCTTTATCTTAGAGTTTAAGTATCTTTAAGCTTACAAGAATACTACTAATAACTAGTAGTACTTTCTTAACTTTATGCTTAGATAACTAAAAAAGTGTTACTCTAATTATAGTTCTAGATATATACTTTTTTATCTTACTACGCTTTTTAAAGCGTATACTCTAATAAAAGCCTTTTCTAATAAGTAGTTTTTTATAGGTCTATAAGAAGAGTTATACTTAAAATATACTTCTTACTACTCTCTAAAGAGAGTAGCTAAAAACTTTTTTATATCTTATAAGCTTTATAATACTACTAATAATTTAATATTCTTTATATTTAACTACTTCTTAAAGTAAATAAATTACTAAACTAATAGATTTTTAGTAAGTCTATTAGCTAGCATACTTTTAGTCTCTAGGTACTTAACTCTAAAAGACTCTTTAGCATGCTTTTATCTTAGCTATATATTTTAGATATTAATATATCTAAAGTGTATTATTATATACTTATTAGCGCTAACTACTAAGTATATAGTCTACTAGTTATTATAGAAAATTATTTACGCTACTTCTAAGGTAAGCGTAAGCTTCTAAAATAGCTTCTTAAGAGCTATTACTTCTTTACTAATATACTTAAAAGTAAAAAGTTTTACTTCTATAGTTAAAGTTATTATAGTTACTTATTACACTACTTTCTAAATAATAGTACCTCTAAAGAGTATAATAAGGTAGCTTTATAAAGAGTATCTAGTTTCTAGATTATTTATAAAAGAAGTGTTACTATAAATTATAAGCTTTACTCTAAAGTGCGCTCTATAGTAGATAGCCTAATAGTAAGTCTTATATAAGTATATAATTACTTAGTTAACTACTTTAATATACTCTTTACTTAAGTTTATAAGAAAGTATAAAAGCTTTAAGATAGCGTATACTATATTAGGCTATAGTATAATAGCTATGTAGAGTAGTAATCTAATACGCTCTTAGTAGTTTTTAACTACTTTCTTATCTACTTTATCTATTAACTTTATAAGCTTTTAGCTTAAAAGTAGTATAGTAGAGCTTAAAGAAGTACTTTCTAAGTTAAACTTCTTAGTAAGCTTATTTAAATACTTATTATATATAAGCGTTATAGTATAAGTAGCATAATTACATAATACTTTTACTTCTAGAAACTATTTAACTAGGCCTTTCTCTTCTAAGTTATATACTACTTTTATTATATTAGTAACTTATAAAGCTTCTTAATAAGTAGTATAGTAATATATAAGTAGTATATTATTAACATAGAAGAGTAAGAGAATCTTTTTTTATTTATTAAAGAAGAGATAAAGCTCTTCTTTAAAAGTAATAAAACTTACTTTCTTTACTATACGTAAGAGCTCTTTATACTAGAGTAGTAGAGAGTTTTTTAGTCTATAAAGAGTACGCTTAAGCTTTATATACTTACTAGGCTCTTTAAAGCTATCTAGTATATTATATACTATAACTAGCTAGTGCTCTTAGTGCGTATAAAGAAATACTTTTATAATATTAAACTAGAGAATCTCTAAATTAAACTTAGCTACTATTACTATTACTATTCTAAAAGAGCGTAAAGTAAGTGTTACTATATACGTAGAGTATATAGAATTAATTACTTATAGATCTTCTCTTACTACTATATAAGCTTTATACTTAATAAAGTAGCTATTCTAATTAATCTTATATATAAATATTTACTTTAGTAGAAGTAAGCGCTCTTATACTAAAAAGCGCTTAATTTTCTTCTAGGTACCTACTTAATAGAGTATATTTATCTTTTTATTATAAGTTTTATAGAAGAGCTTTCTATATAGATAGTTACTAAGATCTTTATAATTCTTTAGAAGTAGTAGTAGTTAATTATAGTATACGCGTTTAGATAGCTTATACTTCTATAGAAGTATATTACCTAAGATTATAGCTACTATAATTAAGTAGACTATTATAAGCTCTTTTTAGTCTTCTTCTACTCTATATAAGTATTAGAGAAGACTATTTAGAAGATTATTATCTTATATACTATTCTATAGATTATATAGCGTATAAACTTCTAGTTCTTCTACTTCTAGATCTTTACGTTACTTTTTAATTCTAGAGCTTAATTATATTAGTTCTCTATAATTACGCCTTTAGCGTATTAGTTTAGAAGTAGATAGTAGTTCTATTTTACCTTATTCTAGAGAAGTTCTAAATATAGAGTATACGTAGAAATATAGTATACTTAGAGGTACTCTATTCTAATAAGTACTATATACTTTATTTTAATAAAAGCTCTTTATATTAGAAAGCTATTTATTACTTAGTACTAGTAAACGCTCTTCTCTAGTTTAGTGCACTTTCTAGGCACTACTATTATACTTCTAACTAGACTTTATAGTCTAGTATACTCTAGGCTCTAGTATTTACTCTAGAGTAAATAGGCTAGTATACTCTTAAAAGTCTATATAGATTTCTAGTAGTTAGCTAGCTAAGCTTTCTACCTATATAGAAGATATATTATATACTACTTATTAATTAGGCTAGCTAGCCTATTTAATAGCAAGCTATAATATACTACTTTCTAGCTTCTAGATAGAGTTTTTAGAAGTATACTAGTCTTATATTTTACTTACTATAGCGTAGAGCTAGTTAAAGATATCTTTATATACTTTTTCTACGTTATATAGCTTATTCTTATATAAAAGATTAATAATATACGTAAGCTCTTCTACTAAGTACTTCTAGCTACCTTTAGCGCTACTCTTATAGAAAAGCTCTTTATTAAAGCTTACGTTTCTTATTATAATTATTTAATTAAGCTTTAGAACCTATATTCTATAAATATTAGACGCTTTATATTCTACTAGGTATCTAATATAGCTCTTTAGTATAACTTTAAAGTTACGCTTATCTTATCTAGCTACTTACTCTTTATTAAGTAAGTAAGCTTTATAGCTATAGATATAGATAGTACTTTAATCTAGGTAAAGGTTAGCTATAATAGTATAAATCTTCTTACTATACTCTATATACTATATATTAAGCATAGTGTTAAGTGCTAAGAGATTATAAGTATATAATAGGCTTATATTATATAGCTAGGTTACTACTTTTATAATATCTAGCTAGAGCTTTTTAGAAAGATTTACACTAACTCTTATCTTAATAGACTTAGTAATTATCTTCTAACCTACTCTCTCTACTTTTCTATTTAGTTTATAAGTATAGATAGAAGTACGCTCTATAATAATACTCTACTCTTTAGCCTATATCTTAAAGTGTAACTTACCTCTCTAAGGTAGTATTATAATATTATTATCTTAGATAATAATATAGATATTAAGCTTATACTAAGCTATAAGAAAGCTTATAAAGTTATAAAAGACTCTTATAATCTCTATAAGCGTCTTAGCTTAGAGAGTATATTAATAGATCTTTCTACTATAATTATCTTTAAGTACTATAATCTAGAGCTCTTTATTATAACTAGTAGAAAAGTTAAAAAAATTCTATAAGATTCTCTAATAAGGTCTTAGAGCTTTTTTATATAGTTACCTAAAAATACACTATCTTATATAAGTAATAGTGTAATACTTACACTTACTTTAGCTTATTCTTTTAATATATATATTATAAGTATTCTTAATAAGAGCTTAGAGCACTTCTAGACCTAGATAGCTAGCTCTTATATACTAAAGCTTCTCTAAATTAGACTAAAGAAGGCTTCTCTAGAATTATTATAAGCGCTAGTTATTAGTTATACTTATTATAGTTAGGTAAAACTTTAAAGAATTATATTTAATAAACGTAAGCTTATACTTCTTCTTAAGCTTTACTAGTATAAAGTTATTAGTAAGTATTTCTATACAAAGTATTAAGTCTAACTCTAGGTACTATAGTCTAGCTTTATTAAGAGCTACTTCTAAAATAATATTAATATAGAAACTCTCTATAAGCGCTACGCTTATTAAAATAAGGTTCTCTATATATAGTCTTCTTTTTCTAGTTAAAGTATTTCTAATTCTTTATATACTATGTCTAAGTACCTAGAAGAAAAAGCTTTCTACTTCTACTATATAGAATTTATATACTTTTATAAAAGTCTTTAGCTTAAGTAGAGATATATTATTAATAAGATATACTATAGCTCTATTATCTAAGATAGTACTTATAGAGAGTAGGTAGACGTTAAAGTCTATAGTAGAGTATACACTACTAATACTTAGCTAACTTATAATAAAAGTAAAGTTAATAAGTATTACCTAAATTAACTCTAGATAGATAAAGCTTAGGCTTTTAATCTATACTTACTATAGAGTAGTCTATCTCTTCTTATTAAAAGCTTTCTATAAGCTATTATACTTTAAGTCTCTAAGCTTAGTAGTAATTTTAGTCTTAGCTTTATTAGAAAGCTTAAGAAGTTTATCTATAAGCGCTGTTTCTAAGCGCTTATATATAGTAGTAGACTACTTATAGTACTATCTATATAGGTAATTCTTCTTAAACTTCTAGAATAAGTTATTATTATTAGAAGCTTATTATAGTACTTCTATAATAGTAAATACACTACCTCTACTAGTAGAGTAAGTAGTATACTCTTAAATTAGTGTAGTAAAAATCTTTAATACTTATTTAAGAGTAACCTAAGCTCTACTAATAGTAAGAGCTTTAATAAAGTTCTACTATATAAAGCGCTTCTATTCTAAGATAAGCTTAACACTAATTACTTCTAAATAGTTCTAGATAGTAAGTATATTATTAACTTTAGTAAGTTTATATACTTTAGCTTAAGCTAGAATATAGAGGTATTTCTATTACTAGCGCTTAGTGTTAATACGTTCTTATTACGCTTTCTAGAGGTATACTCTATACTATAAGCGTACTAGATTCTTAGTGTAGTCTTTCTCTAGAGAAAGCGTAGACTTAAGGTATTTAATAAGTACTTATAATATAGCCTCTTTTTTTATAAAGATAGAGAGTATAGCTAGAGCTAGAAGCTTTAGGCTAATAGTCTAATTAACCTAGTTCTAAAAATATCTAATATAAGTACTTTTTAACTACTATTTTATTACTTATACCTTATACTTTATAATAGATAGATTATACTTATTAGCGTAGAGCTTATTAACTAAAGTATTCTATATAATTACTACTAGCTCTAAAGTAGTTAGAACGCTTATCTAGATAGAAGTAGCTGTTTTAGCGTTAGAGTTAATGTTAGCCTAGATTTCTTTGCTTAGAGCATAGAATTTAAACTAGGTAAACTACTTAGGCTAATGCGCTAAGTTAGTAAGTATAAAAGCTTCTATAGAGATTATTATAGAGTTACTTATCTTAAGTAATAAAGTAGTACTTCTGTAGAAGCGCAAAGATTAGTAATAGAATTAGTATTACTATACTCTATTAAACGCCTTACGTCTTAAGTATATAAATATAGAACTATATTATCTTCTTAAAGCGCTAGGCTTATAACTATTATATTTAGAAGTATAGAAATAAATAGAAGATAAATTATTATATTATAAGCTTACTTAGAAAGCTTTCTTAAGTAGTAAAGCTTCTAAGAGCTTATCTTAATCTATACTAGTATAATTATATACTATACTCTTAAGAAGTATCTAGAAGTACGTTCTATAATAATAAGATATTTAGAAAATATACTTATATTAAGATTACTATATAGAGTTTCTAACTACGTTTTATTACCTTACTTTATATTAACACTTTACTATAATAGAAGTTAGTTAAGTAAACTAATATTATAGAGGTTTATAGAAGAATACTTTCTAAACTACTTTAGCGCTAAGTATTTTTTTTATAACTATCTAGTAGTTTATAAATAGTTATAGAAGAATACTTCTTTAACTATTATAATATTTATACTTCTAAAAAGCTTCTACTTCTAGAAACGCTTTACTTCTAGAAATACTCTACTTCTAGAAATACTTTACTTCTAGAAACACTTTACTTTTAGAAATACTCTACTTCTAAAAATACTTTACTTCTAGAAATACTTTACTTCTAGAAACACTTTACTTCTAGAAATACTTTACTTCTAGAAACGCTCTACTTCTAGAAACGCTTTACTTCTAGAAGTATTTATAGAAGTAAACTATCTTTAGAATTAGACTACTACTATTCTCTAAATCTAGCTTTAGAAAGTAGTACTATATAGTTCTACTAGTTATAAAAGAAGAGCTTAATACTAAAATAGTTTAGAAAGTATTCTTTTATAACTCTTTATAATATTATTTAATCTATCTATACTTATTAGCTATATCTAGATTCTATATAGAGTATACTTAAATAGATTTTTCTAGTAGTTTTAATAGCTACTAATTTTCTTCTAGCTCTATAAGAAGTCTTTTATTCTTTTATTTATATTCTTTTATATTACTTATAATATATTCTACTTATAAAGAAAAAGGTAGTATAACTTTATTTATAATAGACTTAACTAGAAAGTCTATTTTCTAGCTAATATAAACGCTACTAGAATATCTATATAATATATATATTAGAAGTATTATTAACTTTTAATTATCTAGCCTACTAGAATTATTACTAAAATTTTATTAGTAGGTTAATTATACTAAGCGCGTAATATATATCTTATATTTAGGCTTCTAGAGTAGAGCTATAAGTTAAAGTAATCTCTACTCTAAGATAAGAAGCTATATAAAACTATCTTTTACTAATTCTCTTATACTATATATAACTATTTTTATATTTTTTTCTTATTTCTAAAGTAAGAGTATTCTTATAGTAGCTATATATTATTTCTAAAATAACTTCTTTTACTACGCTAGTAACCTCTTTTTCTATAGAAAGATTATATAATTTCTAGTCTTTCTTAAGTTTAATATCTAATTACTTAACGTAGTAGTAAAGAAGTATTTATACTATCTATAGTTTAATAGAGTTAATAATAGAGTTAAACTTAATTACCTTAGTATAGTAGAGACTTATAAGCATTCTTTCTATTAAAGAATATTTTAATATTAGATTACTTATTAGAAGATAAGACTAGAAATCTTCTAGATTCTACTTATAGTAGAATTTAGTTATAAAGTCTTCTATATTCTCTTAAAGAAAGAAATTACTAATTCTAATAAAGTAATATAAGTTCTTATAGAGGCCTCTATATAGATAATTTAATTAGTTATAGTAGTAAAGCTAGTAAGTTTTTATTATACTCTTAGAGATTAAAAAGTTTATTTTAGTTACTAAACTTTTATTCTAGTTTAAAGAGAGTAGAGATAGTAATAAAGAATCTAGTCTTCTTTAGCGTAATAAAAGAAGTAATCTTATACTCTTTTTATCTTCTATCTATAAATTTAAAATTACTATATAATTATATATCTAACTTTAGTATTTTAATAGATTAGATTTATTATAAGCTAGATAGTAGGTTATAGAACTAGTAGAAGTATAATAGTTTAGAATAAACTACTTATTAGCTATATTCTCTAAATAAGGTCTAGAGTTCTATATATCTAGAAGATTACTATAAGGCTATAGATCTACACTAGAGTCTATATAAAACAAGTCTTTATATAGTATAGAACTTCTAAATAATAACTTATATAGTAGAAGTTTTATTTAAATAGATTTAAAGTACTTATTCTTTATAGATATAAGTAGAGATAGAAAGGCTTTATCTATATATATAAACTATCTAGAGTTAGTAGTTTTTATTTTAGTTATATTAATCTATATTATCTTTCTCTTCTTTTATTCTTCTATATATATAGCGTAGTAGCGCTTTATTATTATAATATCTCTAACTAATATTAGAAGTAGTATTTTTATAGAGTATAATTAGGTATACTAGTAAAAAGAAGTGTATTATTATTTATAGAGTAGAATAATTAAGAAATTCTTAGTATAATAATATAAAGTAGTTATAGATAAGTATAGTTAGTTAAATAACTTTAGAAACTATATAGAAAAATACAAAGTGTAAGAATTTTTATTACATAATTAAGTAGAAATATTATAGTATAGTAAGACTAGAAAATAGCGTATATATAGTACTATTTATAGTATTCTAGCTTAGCGTATATTTAAGCTATTATATAGTCTAATTAATATTATAGTTTATATTTATAATAGCGCTTAGCCTAAGATAGTTTTCTATAGTAGTTAAAGTTAATCTTATTACTATATTACCTAGGTAAAAAGATATAAATACTTAATAAGTATTAGGTTATATAGGCTTCTTAAGCTTTTTAACCTAAGTTATATACTTATAGTTTTATATATAAAGTTTATAGCGTTCTTTATCTATTATAAAAGTTTATAAATACGTATATAATAAGTTAAAGTATAAATAATATATAAAAAGAAAGATTACTACGTTTATCTATCTATATTAGTGCGTAGAATACGTATAGTTAAACTTTATATACTCTACTATAATAACTATCTATATAAATTATATTATAACTTTATAAATATAGATCTAATTTAGAAAGTAATTAAAGAAATTAAATTACGTAAGTTAGATATACCTATTTTATATTCTTAAGTTATAAAAAAGTATAGTGTAGTATATAATAGTTTATAAGATAGAGATATCTAGATACTACGTAGTAATAAGATAGTTTCTTCTTCTTTTAATAAGTACCTTCTATATCTATATAGATTATATATACGTTATATATATAGATCTTTCTAATAGCTTTATAAAAGACTATTATAATAACTAGATAGAATAATATATAAATAGTTAGCTTTAGCTTTAATTTTAATAACGTAATAGCTACTACTTTAACTAATAACTATTAGTACTTCTATAATAGTAGTATTAGCTTAGTATAGTTTCTAAACGTATAATCTAAGTAATTAAAAAAGTACTTTACAGATATTCTATAGCGTAGCTCTAGTAGTTATAAGATTATCTACTATACTAATTAAATAGAAGTAGAGTAATATATTATATATACTATTTCTAGTTAAGAAAGAACTTACTACTAGAGAAGAACTATATATTATTAGAATATATAACTAGCTATAACTTTGTAAGGTATTAACAAAATAAAGTAAGTCTAAAACGTTAGGTCTTAATATAGTAGATTTAAACTCTTAAGATTCTAGTATATAAAGAATCTAGCTAATCTAGTTAAGATAACTAATATATAAAGAAGCTTTTAATACTTCTAATAATATTATCTCTTTTCTATCTTATATCTATTATGTTCTTAAGAAGCTAAAAGAGTAATAAGTTCTTAAGAAACTATTATAGATAATATATTATATTAGATATATATAGATATTATATAATTAGTGGCTATTACTAATTATCTTAGAGATATTAAAACTATCTAGTAGTTAGAGATAATACTATTTATCTAGCTTTAGAATTATTAGAACTAGTACTTATAAGTAAGTACTCTAGTAATAAAAGAAAGATTAAGTAGTCTAAAGAATATACGTTATATAAGCTAGAAGAGATAGCCTTAAAAAGTAATACTAGTAAAACTTTTCTTCTTATAAATTAACTAACGTTAGTACTAAGTTATATAGAATACTAGTCTAAGAATAATAGTACTAAAGTAGAAGTTCTTTTAGATAAACTAAATAACTTAATAAAGCTATAAAAATATATTTTAAGTAAATTAGATAATATAGTCTCTTATCTTAAATAATTTACCTAGAGAAGCTTACTTAAAAGTAGTAACTATATTAGATAGATAGATAGTGCTAGTGCCTATAACTTTAATAATAATATATACTACTTTAGAAAAAGAGCACGTAGAAGTTTATAAGATTAGATAATAAAAATTATATATTAAAGATTAATATAAAATATAGTATATAAGAGTTAAATATAATATTAATAGTATTTCTATATAAGCACTAAGGTATAACCTAGATTATAAACGTCTCTAAGTATACTCTAAACTAAACTTAGGCGCTAGATATTATATCTAATAGCTTAAGATTACGTAATATAAATACGTATTTATATTATTTTTAGACCTATTCTTTTTGTTTATTAAGTTATGTCTTTTATATTCTAAACTCTTTAAACTCTTTAAGCTTTTTAAATATAGTATCTACTACTTTAGTTATATCTAGTAATAACTATAGAGAACTATACTTCTAACTATTTTCTAACTTAATCTTATATTTATAAAGACTATCTATATTTAGATAGTTACTTATATAAAAGAAGTTATATAAAGAAGTTAAAGATAGTAAGAAATATCTAGTTAATAAATTATAGTCTACCTATAACGCTAGTAATAGCTATACTAGATTTAAGATAAAACACTAAGTATAAGTTAACGTATATTAATAGAACACTAATATATTACTTAAACTAGGTAGTAAGTAAAAGTAGATATCTACTATGCTAGTGCATAAGATGTTCTTATATAAATTAGATTTTTAATAACCTAAGAATTACCTAAAGAAAAAACGTCTTTTAATAAAAGCTCTTTAGAATTATTAGATAATCTACTATCTTATCTTTTACTTATACTTTTTAGTATTAGACTCTTATATAATACTTTAGATAAGAGAATCTTCTTATAATAGAACTTCTTTCTACTAAACTAATATTTATATACTTTCTTACCTATACTAACTACCTTACGTTCTTATAGTAATATATCTTTATACTTTCTAATACTTATATAAATAGTAAAGCCTATAAAGATATATTCTACTACGTAGTATAAGAAGTAGTTAGTATACGTTAATATAACGTATATAGTAATAATAACTATAATAAATATAATAAGTATAGACTTAGCTCTTTTCTTTAGGTTAGCTAGAACTATAATAGTAGTTATGTTTAGGCTAACTATATTCTTACTACTAAGTAATATTAGATAAGATAATTACGTAGATAAGGTAACTACTTAGAAATACTAGAAAATAGTAATTTAACTAATACTTAGAATAGTAGTATTAGAAGTATAATAAAATACTAAACTAGCTAGATTAATATAATACTATAATAGTATATTTAGAATATACACTAGTGTAGAACTATAGTTTAATAAAACTAATAACTTAATAAAGTATTATAGTAAGTAAAACGCTAAGCTATACTAACTATAAAGGTATTTAGAAAGTATTCTCTACTATTAGGTAAAGAGTATTAAACACTATTAAGTATTAAGAACTTATCTTTTAATTATATAATCTTAAGAGAATAATATCTATTTAGTATTTAATCTATTAAGTAAAGAAGTATTAGCTTCTTTATAAGTTATTTAGAACTATAATAACTACTAAAGAAATAGAAGAAGTGTAAGGCATTAAGAGATTTAGTAATCTCTTTTTCTAAGCATTTATTTACTACTTCTTTAACTACTTTAATACTAAAAACACTAACCTCTAGAACTATCTCTAAAGTAGAGAGTATATTATTATTTGTAATAGTAACTAATAGTGTAGTTTCTATAGTTTACTCTAGATATGCTACTCTAGTCTTTACTAGTAATAATATTACTAAGTTTCTTAAAGACTATAACTAATAAGCTAATAATAGAAGCCTCTCTAATAAGATAAGAGTCTTTATTCTTCTAGATTATATTAGTAATAAGAATTACTTTATTACTTATATTATTAAGCTCTTTACTAGTTATAAGAAAAAGAACTAAGCTAAGCTTAAGGCAAATATAAAGAAATACTAGGTAGATAAGAATACTACTATTAAGATAGGTAAGCGCTTATACTTATAAGCTTTTATCTATAAGTATATAAATAATCTACCTAGTCTTACTAAGTATTATACTTACTTCTATATAATAGTAGAAGCCTATATTACTAATAAGTAAGTTCTATA
>NW_026055836.1:0-24731 GCF_023758015.1 Alternaria viburni
GCGTAACTATATATATATATATATAAGCTTAGTACTATTAGTTCTATACTATAAGCTAGTCTAGTAAGAGTTTCTTTATAAGAGCTAGTTTTAAATTACTAAAGAAAGATACCTACGCTACTAGAGGCTTAGTAGAAAATAGCTAGTAATAAAAATAAGAGTAAGAGTAAAGCTATAAATACTAGAAAGTTAACTTTCTTTTATAGCTAAGGCTTTTTTTTATAAAAAACTTTTTCTTAGAAAGATCTATCTTTTAAGCTCTATATACTTAGTTTATCTAAAAATTTTACTACTTTAGGTATCTAAGATAAAGCTTTTAGAAGTAACGCTAGCTTTTTCTCTACTACTTCTTCTAGTTTATATCTAAAGAAAGATACTTTTATAATTATCTAGGCTCTATATACTAAAGCTAAGACCTAAGTTCTTATTTTAGCTTAGAACTAGAATTTCTAAAATCTAAATATTAATAGTAAGGTAATAAAGTTTATTACTAGTCTTAAATAGTAGTCTTCTAAGTAATAGAAAGTTATTTTTAATACTTTTATAACTAACGTAACCTTTTTATTTAACTAAATTACTAACTTTATTCTTAAAGTATCTAATATAGTTAAGACGCTACTAGAGCTTATAGATAAGTATAGTAGTATTAAAGTATTTAATAGCTAGTATTAAGTCTTAAGCTAAGCTAAGAATACTAAAGATAAGTATATTATAGAGCTAACTACTACTACTATAAGTATTAATATATTAGAGCTTAGTTTTATAAGCTATATTTCTTACTTTTTAAGTAAGATTCTATATAACTACTAGACTATATTTAATATATAGTTCTACTTTAGGCGTCTAGATATTAGTAACGTAGCTCTTTTCTTAGTCTAAGTAGTAGCTATTTATATCTATACTTTATATAAAAGTACTAAAACTAATATTATTATATAAAACTAAGCTATCTTAAAGAATTTTATTAAGATAACTATTTAGTTTACTAAAAAGAATCTACTTTCTAAGATACTATCTCTTTTAAAGTATTCTATTAAAGTATTAAAAAAGAACTATAAAAAGTATAGTATAATACTAGGTATACTTAGCCTTACTACTAGAAATATTATAGTTTCTTTTACTTATAAGTATAAGAAAGATAGTACTTATAATAGTTAATATAAGTTTTAGTAATATATCTTTCTATATATAGCTAATAGATATTCTAATAAGAACTACTAGATTACGTATACTCTTTATAGTAGTAATAATATAATAATTACTAATACTATAGCTAGATACTAGATAAAGCTTTACTCTACTTATTAATTAGCTATCTCTATTATAATAGAACTTAGATTATCTCTATATAAGTTAAGAGTAATTAATAAAAGTAGTAATTATATTAAAGTAAAGCTAAAGAAGATTAGAGTAAAGTAACTAGATAAAGCTAGATTAGTTACTTCTTCTATAAACCTAGAGAAGTAAGTATACTAAGAGTACTAGGCTAGTCTTAAGATAGTTAAGAAGAGAATAGTAGTAGCTAAGTTATAGAAATTAAGACTTTATAGTATATAAGCTAGTCTTTCTTAACTACTACTACTATTTAGCGCTAGTACTCTAAAATCTACTCTAGCTTACTAATTTTTATTTAAGAAAATAAACACTATACTTAATAAAGATAATTTAGAAGATAAAGACTAGAATTCTAATAAGCTTAAGATTTTAACTATAGCTAAGAACTATAAATATCTAGATAGAACTTCTAATTTTCTTTAACTAATTCTTAATAGCTACTCTAAGTATACTAAACTTAATAACTATAAATATATTAAAGTTATCTAAGTATAGTATTAAAAAGTCTATATTAGTTACTACTCTAATAGCTTATTAATTAATAGTACTTATATCTATTAGATTTATATATAAGTAATAGCTACTTATATAGATTTTTTTAAGTAAGCTATAAATATAAAAGCTATAAATAATATTCTTTTTCTCTTATTATTAAATAATAGAGTTAGTTAAATACTAGATATATAATATTAGACTATAATTAGGTATATTATTCTAAAAAGACTAGAGATAAATTACTACTAAGCTATAATAGTAATTCTAAGATATTTATACTTATAGCTAAGTTAGTCTAAGCTCTTATAGGCTAGAGCCTAATATTATTCTCTCTCTTAGAGTAGATTACTCTTAATCTAACTCTAAGTATACGTAATAGATAGAAGAGAGTAAGTAAGACCTAGAATAGACTATTCTAGTCTATAATAGCTTATACTAGGTATTTATAGATAAAATACGTTTATAGAAAATAGAAATCTTAGTAGAAAAATCTAGTAATCTAGAAGATTATAAAATTATATATAGATGTATTTTTCTACACTAGTAGTACTAGCGTAGAGCTATACGTTTAGGCTATTTCTAGCTAGTTAGATTTTTTTTTTCTATTCTCTATCTCTTAATTACTTTATAATAGTAAGTATTAGCTTTTTTTATCTATTATTTCTAGAATTCTAAGAAAGTCTAAAGTAATCTATTATAGTCTATTTTAGAGTATAATAAAGTAGTTTAGTCTAAATTAGAGGTTTCTAGCGTAAATTATACTAAATTACTACTAACTAGCCTTTAGTACTTTAACTAAGACTATTAATATGCACTTTATACTAATTTACTCTCTTTTTATTTATATCTACTTATTATACTTTATATTACTCTATTCTAAGTCTTAATAGCTCTTTTTATTTTAACTTAACTATAGTTAGTAATAATTAGATTACTATAAGCTACTTCTATATACTTAGACTTCTTAAGATTAGTTATACACTATATACTAGTTATCTATAGTTATAAAAGCTTAATAAGCTTTATATATTTAACTACTATAGCTATACTTTTCTAGTTCTTACTAATAAAAAAGAGTATACTATCTTTACTAGTATAATTAGAAAAGTTACTAGCGTACTATTTAGAGATTCTATTACCTAAACTATTTTATATAGCTAGTATTAGGCTATAAATAAGTAGTACTTTACTATAAGTACTTATTTTACCTTCTTTTAGCTACTATTACTTTCTATTAGCCTTTATAAGGCTAATAAGTAGTAAATAGCTTTAAAATAAGTAGTTTTAGTTTATTTTAGTTTATTTTAGGCTCTTTTACGCTAATACTAACTAATATAGTTTTTAGAGAATTTTATTAACTTAGAAGCTATATTTAAGATTATTTACTAATTATTAGCTAACTATAAGCTCTTTAGTAAAAGGTTTAATATTCTATATTTTTAAACTTCTAATAATACCTTAACGCCTACTTTACTAGCTATAGAGAACTTTAAGTATAGAAACTTACACTATCTAAAGATAGACTTAGTAGAGAAGTATAAAAGAGTTTATAATAATATTATTAAGTAAGTTTTAATCTATATTAGTCTATTTTAGCCTAATCTAGCGTTTTATAAGCTTTTCTATTCTCTCTAGAGTTAGTAAAGCTTTTATAGAATTTAAAAGAGCTAGGTTAGCTTATAATAGTCTATTCTAGACTCTTTTAACTAACTTTAGTAGTAACTACTTCTCTAATTAGAAGTACTTATAATTTTATTCTAGTATACTTTATAGCTATATTACTACTTAGTTTAGCGCGTATTCTAATAATAAGATAAAGACTAAGACTATAGTTACTAGCTTTACTAATAGTACTACTTACGCGTTTAAGAAGTAAGCTACTAAGATTACTAGTATACTTAACGCTAGATTACTATTTAAGTAATTAGTAAGTTTTAAAATACTCTTTTCTAAGCTCTTATAACTTAAATTAGCTCTTTATAAATTACTAGTAGCTACTTTACTCTTTTTTACTCTTTTTTAGCCTTTTCTAGTTTATTTTAGCTTATACTAACTTTTTTTATAGTATTTAGTTTTAAAGCCTACTAAGTAAGCTATTATTTCTAATATTAACGCTCTATAGAACACTATTTAAGACTTTTAAGTAGAGCTTACTTTCTAGTCTAAAAGTAATAAAGCTACTACTAAGAAGAGCTAGCTTAAGAAGTAGATTAAGACTAAGAAAAATAAAATTAAGTATTTTAGAGCTAGTATTATCTAAGTTACTCTTAACTAACCTCTAATAGTTTTTTATAGCCTATTTTAGTCTATTCTAAAGTAGTATAAGCTCTTTTAGTATATTTAAGTAGAGTTTAATAGAGTTTACGTAGAATTAACTAGAGTTAAAAGGTATTAACTAAAACTAGCTTCTTTTAGCTCTATATAGGCTATTATAGCTTAGTCTAGTCTAGATTAATACTTATAAGTAGATCTATTTTTATAAATATAAAAAGGTCTATATTTATAATTAAAGTTATTTATTTATATAAATTTATTTAAAGTATAATATTTAAATTCTTTAAAACTAATTATAAGGCTTAAAAAACTATTAATTCTTATACTAGAAAGTAAGTTAGAGTTAGATAGTTATAAGCTATTTTAGTTTAAGGTACTATTAAATACTCTAAAAAACTCTATATAAAGAAAAAAAGTAAAGATATACTCTAGTTTACACTAGAATAGCTTATTATAGCTTAATATAACTTATCTTCTTTCTTTATAAAGCTATTTATAGTATTACTTTATAGACTATACTTTTAAAAACTTTTTATACTACTAGATACCTTTCTTATTTTAAAACTTCTATAGCGTATTAGCTAAGATATTTAAACTTAGTTTCTATAAGTTTTTTTTCTTTAGGTACCTAATCTATTTAATTAGGTACTTTTATTAGTTATTCTTATTATACTATTTTTTAATAATACGTTTTACTTTATATATATTATTACTAAATTCTTTTAAAGTATTCTATTTAGGCGCCTTAAAGTATAAAATAGTACTTTTTAGATTAAAAGACTCTAAAAGTAATATATAGAATACTAGATAGATACTATTAAGTTTTAGAAAGTTAATCTAGAAAGCTAAAAAGCTAATCTAGTTTATAATCTTTTTAGATTTAAGAAACTTCTAATCTAGCTTTTTCTTTAGGTAAGTACTTCTAATATATTAGTTAAAGACTAGAACTTAGTCTTCTACTTTAAAAAGTATTAGTATATAGTACTTATTAGTGTACTTTTTCTAGTAAGTATTTACTATCTTAATTTTTTTATAGTACTTCTACTATAGTTTAATTACTTATTTAGTAAGACTAGTTTTTATAAAGCTTTCTTCTTTACTAAGAGCTAAATTAGGCTAATTTACTTTATAAAAGTGTCTTCTATAGTAAGTCTAGAAGAGAGTAATTCTAGTAGTAGAGTATATACTATTATTATATATAAACTTTCTAATAAATATTTAGTACGTTTAATTATTTTATTCTAGAGAGTAATAGTAGTAAAAATACTACTCTAAAGTTTAGTTCTACTTTTTAGTTTAGCTATTAGTCTAAGAATAGAAAGCTAAAGTAAGAACTTTTTTAGTATTAAAGTAGTAAAAAAAAGTATTTTAATACTTAGAGTTTATTAAAAAGCTTTAATCTAAGATAATACGCTTTAGTACGCTATAAAGTTAGATAACTTTACGTATTTAGGTCTATACTAGATTAGTACTATTCTAGTTAGCCTATACTAGTATATAATAGACTATTTTAGTTAATCTATCTATAATAACTAATATAGTATTATACTTTATACTAAAAACTATACTAGGTAGTAGTTCTATAATAAAGTTTATTATTACTTTCTTCTAAGAGTAGTTAAGTATAGAAAAAGGCTATAGTAGACTATAAAGTTTATATCTTATAGAAGTAGACTTTCTATATATAAAGTAATTCTTATAGTATTACTTTATATTCTTATATATACTTTTCTAAAAGTAGTATCTTTATAGCTTTTTTAAAGTATATCTTACTCTAAAATAGCTTACTAGAAAGTTATTATAATATTCTTAAAGAGCTTATAACTTCTTTTTAGTAGTTACTAGCGTTCTTACTATATAATAGCGCGTTTTAGCTCTATCTAGACTAGACTAGTTAGCTTTAGACTTAGACTTATCTAAAGTACTTAAAAAAGTATAATCTATCTTATTACACTTCTCTAGAGTCTAGAGCTCTAGTATAGTATATTTACTAGCTTAGTTAAAGCTCTCTAAACTTTTAGTAAAGTTTTATTATTTCTTAGTACGCTTAGTAAAGCGTATCTATACTATAAATACTAAAAGAGAAGTTTTATTACTATTAGTTATAAAATCTCTTATAAGCTAGATAAAAGCTTTATTATACTTCTAAATAAGTTTCTAAACTTCTACTATATAGTTAAAGTAGTAAAAAGACCTATTTATAGAGTTAGTAAACTTTACTTTATAGTAAATATTAAAATTAAACCTAAATAGTATAATATAAGACTTAACTTATTAATAGTTAAAGGTCTTAGTTTTTATAAACTATTTTAAGTTTTAATAGTTAGTCTAGAAGTTAAAGTGTATACCTTTTAGATATTAGCGCTAATACTCTAGACTCTTAACTATTATAAGTAGCTTTTAGTTATATATATTATAATTATACTCTACTATAATAAGCTTATATAAAAAAAAGTTAACTAGATACTATTAGTACTTTCTAGCTTTATTTAGTATATATTAGCTTAATATACTTATAATTACGCTATCTAAAGTATCTACTTTAGTCTTAGTTTTTCTATTTTACTTAAAGTAAGTTAAGATAGAAATACTTAGAAAAGAGTTTTTTAGCTTCTAAAAAGCCTTTTTAGCTTTTTTATTAAGGTTAAAAGTCTAACTCTCTTTTTTCTACTAAACGCAGCTACTTTTAGCTACTTCTAGCTTTTTTTAAATTAGTTTAGTTAATAGTAGAGTAAGCTAGAAGAATCTAGTAATAAACTACTTATAGTAGTTTATAAAGCTAGTAAATACCTAAATCTTACGTACTATACGCAGCTTAGACTATTTCTAGATTATTTTAATTCTATTCTTATTAATTTATATTCTCTTAGAGAAAACTATATACCTAAGATACTTAGTATACTAGGTATACTACTTATACTTTAGAAGCTTTAAAAATAGCTTTATATTACGTAATCTACATAAGACTTTTTTAATATAGCTTTTATACTTCTCTTTTATATTAGAGAAAATAAGAATATTATTTAAGTATATAATATAGGTTATATTAATTAATTTTATAAAAACTTAATAGATATAAGCTTAGAACTATATAGAAGCGTTTATAAAACTAAAAGATATTATAGTATACTTAAAACTACTATATCTTATATAAAAAGTAGTCTTCTACTTATTACTTTTCTTAATATATACTTTATAGTAAGCTTTTTTTATATTAAGTTTAGTATAGAATTTAGCGCTAGCTAATCTTTCTAGAAACTTTATAATAAGTAGTAAAAAGTACTAATTTTTAATAGTAACTTTATTAAAGCCTCTATAGTTAATATATAAGTATATACTACTATCTTTCTTCTTAGTAAAGAGTATAAGTATCTTTACTAAAGACTTACTATATCTAATCTACTTTTATACTAAGTACTTATTTAAATACTTATATAAAAGCTCTAACTCTATTTTAGAGAAGTTATATAATAGCTAATAGAGCGCTATAGTTCTAAGTAGTAAGTTAATAGCTAAGTCTTATAAACTATAGTTAGTAAGAACTCTTAAGTTATTTTCTAACTTAAGATATATAAACTTAGCGTATTATAAAAGTAAACTACTCTTTTTAGCTTTTTTTAGACTAAACTAGAGTATTAAGATAATAAAATAGCTATATATATTTACTATAGAATTATATATAGTCTTTTTAAACTTCTTAGCTTCTTTTAGTATAATTTTTTTATAAATAGTTTTATTCTTAGACTTAGTGCTTTAAAAAAGTAGTCTTTATATAGAGTAGCTAATCTTTAGATAATATACGTCTATCTAAAGTAAATCTAAGTATACTTAATACTTATAGACTTCTATAATAATATATAAAATATTCTAAGTCTTTTATTTTTTATAAGAATTTACTACTTTTATAGCTACTATAGTAGTACTATAAATCTTTAATTCTTTACTATTTACTCTATTTACTAATAGCTTAAATAAAAAGTAAACTAGTAAGCTTTACTTTATAGTAAGTAACGCTAAAATAAAGTTTAACTAAAAACCTTTATCTACTAAAGTCTTAATAAGCTTTAATTAGCTAAGTAATACTTTTACTATTAGTAGCTTTACTAGCTTTAAGTAAAGCATATTATAAAAAAGTTCTAAGTTCTAGAATACTAGGTCTAAAGTAATATAAGTAGCTAAGAAGAACTCTAGCTTTTTTACTTACTATCTTTTTCTAATCTCTAGCTAAATAAGCTTTTAGAGTTTTTCTTAAACTTTAGATAGTCTTTTTAAAAGTATTTAGTCTTATTATACTTTTAATAAGTTATATTAAAGTTTTTTAAACTATTTTAGTCTAATTTAGCTAGTTATAAGTTAGATTTTACTAAACTTATTTTCTTAGTCTTTTTCTAGATCTAAAAAGGCTCTAAAAAAAAGTTCTAGACTTAATAGCTATAAAACTTCTTTTTATAAGCTAGATACTTAGAAAGTATAGTAGTATACTTAATTTTACTTTAATAGTAGTAAGCTAAGGTATTAAGCTTAGAGACTATATTATAGTTTTTCTAGTCTTAAAGTAGAAGTTCTTTTTAAATATTAGAAAAAAAAGCGCTTATAAAGTTTATATAGCGCTACTCTTCTAAGTAGTTACTTAGTTTACTCTAAAGTATATTAAAGTAGGCTAAAAAAAAGTTAGAATTCTAATTTAGCTTCTATTTAGCTTACTTAAGTTTATTATAGACTATAAAATACTATAATAACTTAGAACTAAGCGTATTAAGTATAACTACTTTAAGTTTCTTCTAAATAGGCGTCTAAGACGCCTTAAGCCTTATATAGTTTTAAAAGTAAGTATTTTAAGTAGAGTAAGTAGTTTTATTAAAAAATCTTATAGTAAAGTCTATCTTTTAGATACTTATTAGAAAGATAGAAAGTTTCTCTTTAAAAATAGCTTTATAATTACGTACTTAGTAGTTATACTATAAGTAATTATATATAGTAAATATTTCTAAGTTTTTAGAGTATAGAGCTTCTAAGTTTAACTAAAACTTATCTTTTAAAGCTAAAGTATAGTAGATAATATTCTTTTTAAGAGCTAAGTAGTTACTTATAAGTACTTTATACTTTAATTCTTTAAGATAGACTATATCTTAATAAGTATACTTTAATTATTTCTACTTATATAACTTCTTAAGTTTATAGGTTAAGATAGCTTATTTATTTTTATCTTTAGTAGTAGTAGCTTATAAAAGTCTAGTTAGCTCTAAAATAGACTCTAATAGTATATTACTATCTTTAATAATTAAAGCTAAATTAGTAATATCTAAGAAGGCTTTTAATAGGTTTATAAGTTTTTTAGTAGGTAGTGTTACTACTTCTAGAGATATAGAAGCTAATTTCTTCTAGTTATTATCTATTACGCGTAATAATAGTATAGCTTACTTACTACTATATTATATTATACTAAAGAGACCTACTTTAGAGCTTATTATATCTAAATAGCGTATATAAGAGTATTATAAAGTAAAGTAATTTAAATATTAAATAATAGAGTTAGTTAAATACTAGATATATAATATTAGACTATAATTAGATATATTATTCTAAAAAGACTAGAAATAAATTACTACTAAGCTATAATAGCGATTCTAAGGTATTTATACCTATAGCTAAGTTAGCCTAGGCTCTTATAGGCTAGAGCCTAATACTTATATCTTTTCTAAGATAAGTAGTATAAACTCTAAATCTATTTAATTATATCTATTCTTTTTATTAAGTAGTATAAGCTTAGTAAATAAGACTCTAACTTTCTTAGCTATTACTTTTATTCTTAGATAGCTTATAATTTATATCTAATTTCTTTCTAGAAAAAAATTAGTAAAAAGATAAGTTAAAGTAAGCTAGTAGAAGACTTTAAGTAAAAGAGTAATATTACTATAGAAAACTTTAAGTAGCTATTCTTTAATAATAAGAAACTTAAAAAGATTATTAAAGAATTCTTTAAAATATATTATTACTATCTCTAATATATTAATAGTAATAAGAATCTTAGCTAGCTTTATATTATATACTATTCTTTTATTTAATAAGCTATCTATACTAACCTTTATTACTAGATACTCTACTTAGTACTTTATAAAGAATATACTATAGTTTTCTACTCTTACTACGCTAAGTACACTATACTAAGTAACAAAACGTTCTTCTACTATATTAATCTTAATCTAGTAGTTACCTATACTTAAAGTATAGATACTAATATAATCTAAAAATTAGTTTTAATTAATAATAAAAACTCTTAGAACTATATTAAAGTTTTAGAAAGCTTCTATTATTATATAGAGCTATACTTATAATAGTATAAGACTACTAAGAAGAATTCTAGTAGCTTTATTAAAGAGTAGAAGAATAATATTAATTAGATATAAAAAGTATAAGTAATAGTACTAGGTATAAAGTAGAAAAAGTCTATTTATAGAGAAGAAGACGTTTATATTATCTACTCTATAATACTCTATAGCTCTATAGAACTAGTAACTAAAACTTATTAAATAATTCTTTTATAGTATATTATAGTACGCTAGAGTATTATAGAGATTCTAGCTATAGAAATATATAATAAGATCTTAAAGTCTTATTATAATCTTACAGCCTCTTTTATAATACTATCTAGATATTATAATAAGTATAGTAGTATTAAGTAGGTATTTCTAGTAGATATATATATTAACTTCTTCTTCTAGATCTAAAAAGCTATTCTTACGTAGATTTTCTAGAATAACTCTTTTATATATAAGAAAGTTTATAAACTTCTTAGTAAAAATAAAAATAGTATTCTAGAGTATATTAGAAAAGAGTATAAGTATATTATTAAGAAGATTAAGATACTATAGCTAGTAGTTAAAAAGCTTAAAAAAGCTACTTTTACTAAGAGCGCTAATAGTAAATACTTAAATATTTTCTTCTTTACTAATAAGAGTAAACTTTCTACTTATAAGAGATAGTAGTATATTTAGAATTATAATTATAGTATAGAAAATGCTATTAGACGCCTTATTAATAAGATTAATATAAAACTAGATATTTATTACTACTTTTATAACGCTACTAACCTTAATACTATATCTACTTCTTTCTTTCTATTTAAGACTTCTTAGACTTATACTAGTAGTCTAGCGTCTAGTTTATTATTATCTTCTAGCTTCTTATACTCTCTAATAATATTACTACTACTAGTTCTACTACTTTCTTCTTAGTTTAAGATACTAATACTAGCTCTATTAGCTTCTACTACTAGTTTATTTAAGCTATATTATAGTAGATAAAATATAAAGTAGACTAAATATACTAGTAAGATTACTAGTACTTAGATTTTAGGTAAGCTTCTTATTTTACCTAAAATCTAACTACTACCTATACTATAGTAGTGTATTACTAGTATCTCTACTTAATCTTTTATTTTACTTTATACTTTCTTTTTTATATTTTTTCTTTATCTTTTTTTTATACTATAAGTAATTAATATATTTTAGATAGTATAATAAAACTATACTACTAAAAAGAAAAGGTTTATACTAGTATATAAGGTGTTTTTATATAAATTAAATCTTTAATAACCTAAGAATTATCTAAAGAAAGAACGTTTTTTAATAAAAGCTCTTTAGAATTATTTTATCTACTATTTTATCTTTTACTTATACTTTTTAGTATTAGACTTTTATATAATACTTTAGATAATAGAATCTTTTTATAATAGAACTTTTTTTTACTAAACTAATATCTATATACTTTCTTACTTATACTAATTACCTTACGTTCTTATAGTAATATATTTTTATACTTTCTAATACCTATATATTATAGTTTAGAATAGCCTACTATAAACTTTACTAATATTTTAAATACTTTTATAGAATATAGTAAGTAGGCTATAAACTCTTATTACTACTATATTATATTCTTTTCTACTAGTAGTGTTAAGTACTTTAGAAAAGTTAGCTATTACTTTATCTATCTACTAGATAAGAAAAAAACTCTAGAATACACTAAGTATATTAGTCTTTTAAGTAGTTAGTTCTACATTATAAATAGTAAGATCTACTATTAGTCTAAGTATCTTAGGTACTAGATTCTTAACTAGAATTACTATATAGTAAGTTATAATACTTTATAATAAGCTATTATAATCTATACTAACTTATTATATAGTTCTTTTAAGTTAAATTAGATAATAGTTACTTTAATTATACTATTAGTAATCTTCTATAAAAGATTAATTAAAGTACTATTACTATCTATAACTATAACTTACTTTATTAAGTTAATAATTAGAGTAACTAAATTATACCTTCTACTAATACTAATAGTACTAAGATTTTAGCTCTAGTATAGTAGATTAAATCTATTTATAATTATACTACTTAAGAAATTTAGAGATTTACTAATAAACTTCTAAAGATAGCTATAACTTTTAAAAAGATTATTAAAAAGTAAGTAGTTATTCTAGACTATTATAGGCTATTCTAATTTATAATAGATAATATTTTCTTTATATAAAGAAGCTCTTTCTTTATAATAGTAAAACTTATTATTATTAGTCTACTATATCTTTAGTTTACCTCTTTACTTTTAGCTACTTTAAGAAGTTAGTTTTAGCTTTTAATTAAGTTTATATAGCTAAGTAAAAGTATACCTTTAATAATATAATAAAAGATAGTTTAAAGAAGATAAGTCTTCTTTATACTAGGCTATTATAGACTATTCTAACTTATAATAGTATAAAGTTATTAACTCTAAGAAGATTTAACTTAAGAAGATCTTATTAGATAAGACTACTAAGATCTATACTCTTAAGAATAGTAAAGTTAATACTATTTAAGGTTAGAAGAGTATCTTTACTAAGAAGATTAAGATAGCTAATATATTCTATAATAATACTAAGAATAGATAGAATACTTTATAATAGACTATTCTAGGTTATTATAGTAGAATAAGACTTAATTTTAAAGTATTAAGTACTATTTTAGATACTTAGTAGTAGATCTAGTAAAAAAGTAGTATTTAAGTATAATATTTAGAACTCTTAGCTTATTTTAAGTTATTCTAACTTATAATAGGCTTTAATAGCTTATTCTTTAGTATATACCTAGCTTAGTAAGAATTACTAAAGTCTTATAAAATCTATTTTCTAAGTAACTTATAAAATTATAATATTTTATCTTAAAGTCTAAGATCTATAAAAAACTAATAGAAGTAAAGCCTTATAGTATAGAATAGATTAAAATAATCTATAATAAGTAGTATATAATTATTATAAGAATAGCTAAGATAAGCTATTAGGCTATAGTACTATTAAACACTATATTAAAAAATCTAAATTAGAAAAAAACTAGTAAAGATATACCTAGTTTTATTCTCTAAGTATTATCTTAACTTATTTCTTTTCTTTTTAGAGAGCTATTTATACCTTTACTTAGATTTTTTCTTTTTAAACTAATATTAAGATTATATACTTTTATTATTTTAAAACTTCTATAGTACTTTTACGCTAATCTCTAGTTCTAGTTTCTAAGAGTTTTTTTTATTAGAGTAGCTTTACTATTTAATAAGATACTTCTACTAATTATTTTTATTACACTTTTAATCTAAGATTTAGTTAATATTATATATATTATTACTAAATCTATATATAGTGTTAATACTCTATATTAGTAAGTATAATAATTATTTAGTTAGCTTATATAGTTCTAGAAGTAATACGTAAAAGACTAGATAGACTACTTTTAGTTTAGGTATATTAATTTTAAATATAAATAGACTAATCTAGACTATTATACGCCTAGAGTTTATATACTTTTAATTTAGCTTCTTTTTTAGTTTAGTAGAACGTATATACTAATTAGAGATTAAAACTTAATTTTCTACTTTAAATAGAAAAGATATTCTTTTTTTATTAGTATATACTTTCTAATAAATATTAGCTATAATAATATTTTTTTTATACTTAGCTTATAAGCTAAGTATCTTTATAGTAGTAGAAAGCTTTATAAAGCTTTTCTTCTTACTCTAGACTATACTAAACTAGTCTATCTCTTTTAAGTTAGTACTATAATAAGCTTAAAAGAGAGTTATACTAGTAGTTATATAAATACTATTATTATACGTAAATTCTCTAATAGATATCTATAGAGCTTAGTTATTTTATTCTAGTATATAGTAATACTAAAGATATTATTTTAGTATTTAATTCTACTACTTAGTCTAACTATTAGTTTAGAGGTAGAATATAAATATTAGAACTCTTCTTAAGTTTAAGTAGTATTAAAAGGTATTTTAATACTTTATATTTATTAGTAGACTTTTATCTAAAATAACCTACTTTAGAATACTATATAAATAGATAATCTTATGTATCTAGGCCTAAGTAAAGTCTAAACTATTCTAATTACTTCTTACTAGAATATAATAGACTATTTTAGTTAGTTTATATATAATAACTAGTATTATATTATAGACTTAACTTTATATAGTACTAGAGAGAAGCTCTATAATAAAATCTATAATAGCTTTTTTTTATAGTTAATCTAGAGATAGTAAAGATTCTAATAAGCTATATAGTTTATAGTAAGCTAGTATTACTTTATAGTAAGCTAAGTAATTATAATAATACTTAGTAATATTTCTTTTTATACTCTTCTAGATATATTAATATTAGAGCTTTTTTAGTATATATCTTACTCTAAAATATTCTACTAGTAGATTATTATAGTACTCTATAAGTACTTTTAACTTACTTTTTATATTAGTAAGCTTTTAGTAGTAACTATAATTTATTATAAGTCTTAATAGATCTACCTATTCTATATTTAAGTTTAATTTATCTAAAAAGAATTTACTAGCCTTTTTAAAAGTATTTTAATCTTCTATAAGCTTTTATTCTTTTAGTTTAGTTTAATTAACTTACTTAAACTTATTAAGTACTTTACTTAATTTATTTAGTAGTTCTAACTAAGAGCTAGATTTTATTAGCGTAGCTATAGCTAAGAAAGCTTTTTTACTTTTATTAAGAATAATATTTGTTATAAACTATATAAAGGCTTTATTATACTTTTAGGCTAGCTTCTATAACTTAGCTATATAATTAGAGTAGTATAATAGACTATCTACTAGATTAGTACTTTTAGAATAATAAATTAAGTTAAAATTATAGTACGTAAGTACTAAATAAAACTAAACTTAATAATAGTTAAAAGCTTTAGTTTCTATAAACTACTTAAGATTTATATAATTAGTAAAGATCTTAAAATAGATACTCTTAAGATAATATTACTAATATTCTAAACTTTTAATAATAGCTAATAGTTTTTAGTTATATATATTATAATTATACTCTACTATAATAAGCTTACGTAAATAGAAGTTAACTAAGTACTAGTTATCTAGCTTAGGTAATTCTATAATATATTAGCTTAGAATATCTAATATTATATCTTTAGATATATTAACTTTAATTTTTATTTTATAATCTCTTTTAAAGTAAGCTAAAATTAGTTTCTTTAAAAAAAAGTTCTTAAGCTTATAGAAAGCCTTTCTAGTAGCTTTACTAATATTTAGAAACTAGTTCTTTTCTCTTTATATAGTATAGCTATCTCTAGCTACACTTAGACTTTTTTAGATTAAAATAGTTAATAGTAAAGCTAATTTAGAAAAACTAGTAATAAATTAGTAATAGTAGTTTATAAAGCTAATAAATATCTAAATATTATAAATAGTGCATAGTTTAGGCTAATTCTAGATAGTTTTAATATAGTTTTAGTTAATTTTAATTCTATTAGATATAATAATATAACTAAAGTACTTAGTGCGTTAAGTATACTACTTATACTAATATATTATTATAGTATATTATAGTTAGAAAGATAGAT
The DNA here is from genome assembly GCF_023758015.1 of Alternaria viburni. NCBI lineage: Eukaryota > Fungi > Ascomycota > Dothideomycetes > Pleosporales > Pleosporaceae > Alternaria > Alternaria viburni. The sequence goes on from NW_026055836.1 coordinate 16,008, forward strand.
ATAAAAAAAGATTTAGAAAGTGTAGAAAATATAGAGAATAAGAAAGATAAGAAAAGAGAGAAAAAGAAGAGAGTAGAAGTTTTTACTTTTCTATAACTACTAAAGAGTCTAGTATAATTACACGTATAAAACTCTTTATTAGAATAGCTATTATATAATAAATTTAGAGTTATTATATATAGAATTTAGAGTTATAAACTACTACGTCTTACTACCTTACTATTTTATAGCCTTATTCTTACCTTATAGCCTTATTTTAGAAATAGCTTTAAATACTTTTTAAACGTTTATAGCTATTTCTCTATAGTTATAGCTTTCTTTACTCTATACTTTTATATAGAGCTTCTAGAAAGTAATAAAATATATATATAACTTCTAAATACCTTTCTAAAGGTATATAAAGCGCGTAGAATACTTATATACTCTTTTTCTTTATAGAATCTAAGCTAAATTCTAGCTTCTTATCTTTATACTTTTATATAAGGTTTAAGAGCGTTAAACTTTATAGCTTAGTTTTAATTTCTAGAACCTTTAAAAGAATATATACTACTATATACTATAAAATAAAGTATTTAGAAAATATACCTATATTATAATTATATACTATATTACTTAACTACGTTATACCTATATTTCTACACTAGTATATTTAATAAAGTAATACTACTTATACTTACTAAGCTTTAAGTAAAGCTTAGTTTTATATAGTTTTTATAAAACTTCTTTAATATATATCTTATATTCTTTAAAAGTATTTAAGAAGATAAGAATATTATCTAAGTAGATAATATATAATATATTAATTAAACTAATAAAAGTCTAGTTAATATATATCTAGAACTAAGTAGGTATATTTATAAGGCTAAAAGATATTATAGTATACTTAAAATAACTATATCTAGTATAAAAAGTAGTCTTTTACTTATTTTCTTTCTAAATATAAATCTTATAGTAAGCTTCTTATATATCTAGCTTAGTATAGTACTTAGCTAATATTAAGTAATCTAAAGACTCTATAATTAAAGGTAGTAAGTATCTATTCTTAATTATAATCTTATTTAAGCTATAATAGTTAATATATAGCTTTATAAAGCTATTTTTCTTCTTAATAAAGAGAATAGGTATACTAGCTAGTAACCTTAAGCGTCTTATCTACTTTTATACTATATACTCTTCTAAATACTTTTTAAAAAGCTTTAACTTAGTTTAAAAGAGATTATATAATAGTATATATAGTAAATTAGTTTTAGGCTCTAGGTTTAGAGCTAAGTCTTATAGACTATACTTAGTAATAATTACTAAGTTCTTTTTAAAATAAATATTAATAAACTTTATATATAGTAAAGGTATATTACTTATTTAAGCTAAGAATAGGTTATTTTAACCTACTATATTTACTAAATATATATATACGTCTATACTAGAATTATATATACTTTTTTTAAATAATTAGATATCTTTTACTATAATCTTTTAAAAAGAGCTAATATTCTTAGCTTTATTACTTTTAAAAAGTATATACTATAAAGCGTAGTTTAATCTAAAGTTAAAGTAATTAATTTATAGTAATTCTAAATATATAGTATACTTATTTAAGTTAGATACTATAAATAGAATACACTGCGTCTTTACGCAGCTTTATAAATTAGTAATAGTAATATCTACTTTAGTTATTTTATAGATAGTAAGCTTCTCTTTATTAACTTCTTTTATAAAAAGGTTAAGTAAAAAATTAATAACTAATTCTTACTTCTTTACTAATATAGTAAAGATAAGGTTTAGTTATAAACTACTATTAATTATTACTTTTTTAGGCTTAGATATCTTAAAGTTAAACTTTACTATTAAGAGTTAGAATAGAGTAGACTATAAAGCTTTACGTAGTATTTCTATATTTTTATTCTTTTTATTTAAAAAAATATAAGTAGTAAGATAAAAGATTAATTTTTCTATCTTTAGTTTTTTTCTAACTTAGACTTATTAGTAGACTTACTTATAGTATTAGACTTATTAGCTTTTAGATATTTATTCTTATAATAACTAACTTTACTATATTTATAGTATATAATTTACTTTTTAAATATATTATTATTACTTAAACTACTTCTCTTTAATCTATTCTAGACTAATTTAGCGTACTTAGTATTTTTTAGAAGTTTACTAGTACTCTAAATATTAAATTAATCTTAAATAAGTTAAAGCTTATTCTTCTTAAATAGTTATAGCTTATTTTTTATAATATAAAACTTTTATTAGAAAATAAAGTTAGTATATTCTTTTATTTATAGAAGTATAGAGTATTAGTCTATAAAAAGTAAAAGTAAGCTTTTTTTAATATTATTTTATAAGGCTATAGTATACTCTAGTACTTATATATCTAGTATTTAGTCTAATTTAAGTTTCTTCTATAATAGTTTTATATAATCTAAAAAGTTTATAGAATTCTAATTACTATACTATATAGTATACTTAAAGTAATTATAAGTATATTACTTACGCTCTTATAAAAAACTAAGTAAGTTTAATATAATATACTTAAGATCTATCTATAATAGTGTCTAGATAGAGTTTTAGTACTTTTCTAATACCTAATAAGTATACTATAGAGTCTTTAATAGCTCTAAGATATATATAGTACTAAAATCTACTCTCTATATCTTTATTATAAAGCTTTATAGTATATAAAGAAAGTATAACTTATAATTCTACTTTTAGTAATTATATTATACTTAGTTAGTCTTTAAGAATAACTATAGAGGTTTAGATCTTAAAAGACTTTTAGTTAAAAGAGTATTCTCTAAGTAAGTTATAAATAGCGCTTTTATATTTTTCTTAAAAGTAGTTAAGTTACTTATAGTAACTTTAGCGTAAAAGTTCTATAACTTAGCTAGCTTAATATACTTTAGCTAGAGTATTCTCTAAGTATAAAAGTATTATAGCTTTTAGTCTAGAATAGTCTTTTCTAAAATATTCTAGATCTTATTAAAAGTAAGAATATAATTCTATAGTAATAGTAGTAGAATTAGACTATTACTAATATTATTATCTATCTTAGACATAGAAAGTATTAGCTTATATACTTCTTTCTTAATAGAAGTTAGTACTAATAAACCTATAGCTAATACTACTATATTAGATAGTTTTATATTATTATTAATATTTATTAGTATATAACTATTACTATAAGTATTATAAGTAGATATTATATAATATAGGCGTATTATAAAGTAAATAATTTAAATATTAGATAAATAACTACTAATTAATATAAGATATAAGAGATAGTAGAGTAATAGTATATTATCTAGTAAGAATAGATAAATTATTACCTTCTAGGTAATAATTTCTTAGATCTACTTATACTTATACTAGATTAGATTATATAACGTTGTCTAACTATCTAGAATATAGGTTTCTAATAGTAGTAGTTACTTTCTAGAGACCTAACTATAGGTAGACTAATATAACTAGAAATTACTATTCTAAGCTTTAATTTAAGAAGCTTAAAAAGCTTAAAATAGTAAATTAACTAAGTTTAGGTAGTTATTACTAGATAGAGGTAACGCCTTAGTAGTTATATAACTCTATAGTCTAGTAAACTAGTAGTAAAGAATTTAATATAAGATAGAATATAGTAAGGTAGTAAGAATAGTAGTAGCTATTTTCTTTACTTTATCTTAAAGTTTATAGTACTTATACTCTACTAAGAGTATCTAAATATATACTACCTAGCGCTTATAAGAAATAATATTACTATATATAGTAAACTTTTTATCTATATTATTTAGTATTAATATTATAGTAGAGAAGTTAGAAGTAGTAAAAAGTACTTAGAGTAGTATTTACTTTAGACTCTAGTAGTAGCTTCTAGCTAAACGCTACTATAAGTACTATACTATCTTTATTACTACTTATCTTATAGTTTATAATATATTTATTTAGTATAGTTTAAGACTATAAAGAAGTTAGATACTTCTTTTACTAGTAGTAGTAAGAGTTAATAGAAGCTAGAAAGAGAGTATAATAAGTAGAAACTTATTATTACTATTAAGATATAAGTATAGTAGAAAAGAAGCTAAAATAAATTAAGATTAAAAGTAAGAAAAGTGCTATCTCTTTAGTTTTAATAAAACTTATAAAATACTTCTTTATAAAACTAATATAGTCTATATATATTTATAATATTAAGATTCTTTATAGTATAGTTAATATAATAGAAAAGAAAGAAATAAAAAAAGACTAAAGAAGTATACTTTAAATACTTAGTAATAGTAGACTATATATTATTAAAGAGGCTTTTAGGTAAGAAAGCCTATAGTAAACTTTTTTTTCTCTTTCTTAAGTAAAGACTATTCTATAGTCTAAGCTCTTTCTTTATCTAATACTAATAATATATTAGTATTAGAGAAAGAAATAAAGTTTAGTCTAAATACTCTCTATTCTTCTTTTATAAAGCGCTTAGTAATAACTATACTTAGCTAACTAATAAGCTTTAGAAGAATACTTAGCTAATTAATAAGTCTTAGAGTATTACTTTTTTTTTTTTTCTTAAGTTATAGTTAGAAAAAAGTATTCTAGCTATCTTCTTTATTATTATTAATAGAGCTAGCTAGTATATTAGTAGAAACGTTAGTATTCTTCTAGTTATCTAGGTTATAGAGCTTTATCTAGCTATAATATTACTTAGTAATATCTTTTAGTGTTTATTAGTAAAAGAGCTTTAGTCTCTTACTAGAAATAGTATATAAAAGTAGAGTTCTATTAAGATTCTTAATTTAGTAAGTACTTTACTTTAGCTATAGTTATTAAATATAATAGAGATCTATCTACCTAGCGTTAAGCTTTTTATCTCTAAATATATTAATCTTCTATATAGAGTTCTATAAAAGAACTAGATTACTAAGTTAAAGCTTTTTATAGTATATCTCTTTAGTGTTATTCTAATAATTCTTTTTAGCTTAATATAGTTAATTAGTATAGATAATAGTATTTTTAGTAAATTAGTTTTAGAGGTTTAGTTATATTACGCGTATTACTAGAAGTTATACGTAATTCTTTACTTTTTAGAATAGAAGAGTCTACTATATTAGAAGCTCTAATTCTAATAGAAGAACTAGGTTTTAACTAGTAATTAACTAGTATAGTAAATAGCCTATTTAAAACTAAGTAGAAATATAGTTAGTAAGAAGAATAGTAGGTAAATTATTTACTTATAGGCCTAAAAGCTTAGCAAGAGTATTAATAATAAGCTTATATCTACTTTTAATCTTATTTATAGTTTATAAGTTATATAAGAATAACTAAATATATTTAATCTTATAGTTAGCTATAAGATACTTTACTACCTTAGTAAAGTCTAGTTTACTATTAACTAAGAGCTTATATATTATACTTTATTAATAGATAATATTCTTATAAATAAACTTAGTAATAGTGCTAGACTTATTATTAGAAAGCGCTCTAGCCTCTAGCTATCTACTTAAGTATTCTCTAGTAATAATAAGATATTTCTTACCTTAGTAGTAAGGTATATAAACTATATTAATTATAACTAACTTTTAGATTATAAAGCTATATATATTAGTTAATATATTAACTTTTCTTTTTAAGAAGTAAAGCTAGTATTTAGAATAATACTAAATTCTTTCTTAAACGTTTTTATATATATTAAGCTACTAGTAATACTAGAAGAGTATAAAGTATATAGTATTAGTTCTATAATAGCTAATAGTCTTATATATTAACTATATAGTTTATAAGTAGATATTAGTATTATTAATAATATAGTATATAGTAATATTTCTTAAAGTCTTATAAAAAAGCGTGTAATTATATATAAAGAAGTTTAAAGCTTTTTTCTTCTATACGCAAAGCTCTTTTAGTATTATACTTTTAGAAACTTTAAAGTTAATAAGAAACTAAGTAATCTACTTAGATTATTTAGTGTACTTATACTTAAGTATCTAGAATACTCTAATAAATAGTAGCTCTTCTTCTATACTTCTAATTATATAGTTAATAAACTCTTTAAGATTATTTTTAGATTCTTTTAGTAGAATTTAATTATTAGATTTAGAGTAGTAAAAAAGAGTATCTATAATAATATTCTTCTTTCTAGAGACGTAGATAATGTTAAAGTTTTAAAAAAAAATAGTAGAAATCTACTAATTTATAACTAATTCTAGGTTATCTATAAAAGAGTAATTAAGCTAAGTAATAAGTATTACTATATTAGTTTTAATAGTAAAATATATACTATATAGATATATACAAAACTTCTTTAAAGCCTAAAGTACTACCTTATATTCTAACTTAGTAGAATACTAAAAATATTCTCTTACTAACTAGAGTATACTTTTAAATTAAATAGAATAGTGTCTACTATTAGCTTATAGCTATTTAAGATAGGCTTTTTCTCTATTCTAACTAGCGTTTATTATAAAAAAAACTTTATATTTTAAAGTATTAGAGTAGTTAAGGCTTACTAGCGCTAGTACTAAGTATATAGTATACTTAAGTGTATATATTACTTAATTCTAATCTAAACTCTACTTATACTTTATATCTTTATAAAAGAGATAAAAAAAAGGCTTAGTAATAGTAGTAAATTCTTTTACCTAAATATAGTAGTAGATATATAGCCTAAGAAAAGAGTAAATATTATATATATTATAGTAAGGTAGCTAATCTAAAAGCTTCTAGATCTTCTTACTATTAGAATAGCGCTCTTTAGAGCTAATCTTATAGCTAATAACTTCTAGATACTCTATAAGAAAGTAGTACTTTTTACTAAAGACTATTTCTTCTACGCGCTTAATATCTATAAAAACGTAGTTAAGTTAGAGAATATATTTATAAATATAGTAATAAATACTAGATATAGCTATTTCTCTACTATAGTTTATCTTAGAACTTCTATAAGTAATATTATTAATAAATACTATAGTATTTAGCTAATAGTTCTTAAGAATCTTTATTATAACGCGTTAGAATACTATAACTAAGTTAGTTATCTCTATAACTATAGTATATAAATAAAGAAGACTAACTAGTATCTAAAAGACTATTATATTTTAGCTTATAGTATAAAAAGTAATCTAATTATAACTAGAATAGAGATTTATAAGAAAGTTAATAAGATATCTAGTAAAGTGTTTAAAGAACTTATTTACTATTAGTAGTAAGTTTATATTATATATACTAATAGTATTAATCTTTTATATATTAAAAATTTATTAAGCTTCTCTATTCTTCTTAGAAACTAGATACTATAGATTATAATACTAACTATTATAGCGTTTTTAAGTACTTTTATTAAAGTAAGTATTAGCTATATTAACTATAATCTACTTAAGCTTCTTAGAAATAGTAAAGTCTTATACTTACTAAGCTTTATATTTAACTATATAGATCTTATATAGTAGGTATACATTAGAGTATATTCTACTAGATTTAGTAAATTTCTATAATAAAGCTACTTTTTTATTATAAAGTATCTAAATAAAAAAATCTCTTTTTTCTTACGTAACTTATAATCTAATATAAAAGTTAGCTAGTCTCTTAGATATAAAGTAAGTTTCTTATAGAAATATAGTATATTATAGTTTAAAGATATTATTATATAGTTCTAGGTCTAGTTTATAAATAGATAAGTAAAGTTGTTAATACTAAATAGCTTACTTTTTTTAGTCTTTTTATCTAAACTCTATTAGCTTATCTACTTAAGAAATATTAATAAGTTAAACTTTTTTATTTATAGTCTTATATAAGATAGTAACTTCTAGTTACTAATAAGTTTTACGCGCGTAATTAAGTATCTTCTTATAGTTAATCTTATATATAATAGTATACTTAGTAAGCTTTTATTTATACTAAATAATTAGCTTAGTATTCTTATCTATCTAAGATACCTCTACGCTATTATTAAAAAGAAAGTATATTTACCTTTTCTATATTTATTAGATACTTACTAAAAATAGTATATTATATTATCTAAAACTATATATTAGATTATACTATACTTTCTAGTATAGATACTAAACTATAGAAGAATTTTAAGATAGCTCTAAAGTAAAGTTAGTTATAGTACTAACTTATACGTATTCTATAGCGTTATTATTTTTATCTTCTTACTTATAATCTATAGTAGAGAATAGGTATATAGACTTAGAGTCTAAAGTAATAAAAGAAACTAACTTAGTTCTATTCTTAGACTAAATATAATATTATACTCTACTAAATATATTATATTATATTCTAATATATAATACTATATACTATAGTTTTCTAAGTATAGCTAAGTATATAAAGTTTATAATAATATAAAAGGTAGTATAAATAACTATAGTGCTAATATATATAGAGACGTTAAATATAGTACTAATAAATAGCTTATAGCTACTATTAGTAGAAGTAACTTCTTATAGTAGGTTACTAAGCTTCTATATTTAGTATTTATATAGTATCTTTAGCGCACGCGCTGCGCTAAGATAAAGAATATTTATCTACGCGCTTATATTAATAAGATATTTAATAAAATTACTATAAATATAAATCTAGGCTTTTAGTAGATTTATCTAGATAAACGCGCGTTTAGCGCGTCTCTATACTCTATATACTATCTTAGTAGATATATAGTTAAAAGTATTACTTTATAAGTTACTATAACTAGTAACTGTATTTTTTTTTTTTTTTTTTTTTTTTTTTTTTTTGGGGTATACGGTT
>NW_026055837.1:0-23940 GCF_023758015.1 Alternaria viburni
GTGTATTTAGGTTATTCACTATTACCATCTTTTTTACTATATAACCACGAATCACTACTTGCTTGCATCTAACTAGAACTTGCTGACCCATTATACAAAAGGTACGCTCTCATATGTTTATTAAACTTACCTTGAGCTGCTTATAAGACTACTATTTACATACTTCCTTCACAGTACTATTCTCTATCGCTTGTATATTATATTAAGGCTTAGAGGAAGGTTCCCCTATATTCAAACAGATATATCCATTTTACTTTAAGCCTATATCTATTTTCATTCACACTACTAATAGAATCTCGTTTGATTTATTTTCCTGAAGCTAATAAGATACTTCAATTCACTTCGTTTTTTTTTATAGAAATTCTTCTACCCTTTTCCCTAATAAACGATAACTAAGCCATCATTTTTACGGTACTAATGGTTTAATATACAGCCTTTAATTATTCTATAATAGTCTCTTTATATACTAGCCATAAAGTTAATCCTTATAATCTATAATCTAAATATATAAGGTAATAACATTATGAAATAATACATTACATATCCAATACATTACTATATATTTTTATATAAAAGTGATTTAAAATCCCATTTCAGGTTATTATGATTCGAACATAACAATTCCTCAACCCAAATGAGGCGCCTAACCAACCTGGCTCTAACCTGTTTATACAATGTACTATTTAACTATAGATACTATCTTTATATTGTATAACAGATAATCTATTTATAAAAATACAAGATAATATCTTTATATTGTGGGATAGATAATCTATTTATAAAAATAAAAAAGAGAATCTATAAAGATATAACAGAGAATATCCGATTCGAACGGATGTGATCTTTCAATCAAATAAGTTTCAAGCTTATCACTTTAAACCACTCAGTCAATTCTCTTTTTTAGGCCCCCCCCTGAAAGAGGGGGGGTCCAAACCGTTTGTATTTGTTCTGTTTGTTTCTTTTTTTTTTTAACAGAAAAAAAAGAAACTATAAAAAAAAAGATATAATATATTGTTCATATTTCCCAGTTATTTCTTTTTTTTGCATATATCCTATGTAAAAAAAATTACAGCCCCTCTTTCTTCTTACTTTTTTTGTAGGATATATCCTATATACATCAAAAAGTTAAAAGAAACTGGAGGGCTAATTTTTTTTTTTCTCAATGGTTTATTGCTTTAGTTTCTTTTTTTATAAAAAAAAATAAACAAACAGTTAAGCAAAAGAAAAAAAAAATAACCGCCAGCTTGCGGGGGGGGGTAGTATAGGTGTGCACAATTCGCCTCCGGGGATTTTAATAAATGAAATAGCTTATAAATACTTAAAGTGCAGGTGCGCACAAGACTCGAACTTGTAAGAACATGTCCGTAGCATGTGGTTATACCAATTTAACTAACGCACCTTTTTGATTCCTCAACGAATTGAACGTCGATCACATCCTTATCAAGAATGCGCTTTACCTATTAAGCTAAGGAACCTTTATAACACATATAGTATATGAAAATTTAAAACAATGGAAAGATTACTTAAAAGTATTAAATAAAAGTATATAAGCTTATAAATTTTTTCATTATATTATAACAAGAGCATCCAGACTTGAACTGGAAATTTGAAGTTTGAAGCTTCCTATTTTACCAATTAAACTATACTCTTTTTTAAAATTATTAATAACACCTTATATAAAATTGAACTATCATTTTATATAAAATGATGTTTAAAATTAAACGATACTAATGTTAATAACCCGATTTTTGAAATTAACTAGACTATTTATTAATCCTTTAAAAGATTTGTTATTGTTTTCAATATAATTACCTAATGAAGACTTAACAAATATAAATATATTACATAAATACTACATTCAAAATAATGAAATTATTGTAATTATGTATAACGTATACTATCTGTCTAGATGTGTAAAAATTCTATCCTTTTAGCTGCGTAAAAACTTTATCCTTTTAGCTGCGTGAAAATTTTATCCGTTTAGATGTGTAAAAACTTTATCCGTTTAGATGTGTAAAACTTTATCCCTTCAGATGTGTATAAATATTATATCTATATTCGGAAAAGAGTGGATTTGAACCACCAGGTGTTAAACACAATATTTAGCAAATATCTCGCCTTACCTATAGCAACTTTTCCTTTTGCGGTGTGAATTGTATAAAATTTATAAAAAATTTTACTAGAATTGGAGTTAACTATGAAAGTTAAACCTATAACGGATGTTAACTATATAACTTAAAAGTTAAGTGTAGTATGGATGTTAACTATAAAACTGAAAAGTTAAGTGTAGAATGGCTTTTTATAAAGAATTTAACTTAGTAGATTGTAAAAGTTAAATAGAGAGTGGAAGAGTATGAAATTAAAAAATAAAAATAGAATTATAAAGTTCATTATAATAGAGTACGAGTCAGACCGGGCTTGAACCGATATCTACTTTCGTGACAAGAAAGTCCTCTACCATTAAGTTACTGACCCTATACGGCCAACCGAAGTCGAATCGGTACACATCGTTTGGAAGACGATTGGACTAACCATTATCCTATAGCCGTTTTTTTTTTGTTTTAATAAAATCCCCGGAGGCGAATTCTTTCTATTTATTACTATTGTTTAATGCATATTCCTATATAAAATGCTCTAACTTTTTAATCTTTTTTCCTCTTATTTTTTTTTCGACGCAATTTCGTGGAAATTGCTAGAAAAAAATTACGCAGCTTAAAAAAAAAATAAACAAACAGATGAAAACTCGTGAGATAAACCTGTATCTTTGTTTAGTTTCTTTTTTTTTTCATTTGAAAAAAAAAAAATAAACAAACAGAAACAATAGCAATAGGAACAATAGCAATAAACCTAAACCTAAGGATATTATATGCCTTATATTGAAATTTGGTTGGTAGTTAATCAACCTTACTTTTGAATTGTTTATTATATTTAATCTTACCCTGTAGTTAGTAAAGATTTGCAGCCTATAACCTCACAATGTTAACAGTATTAGGCATTAATACTTCATCTAACTATTTATTGCTTATATAGATTAACTTTCTCTAATTAGAAATACGATATTGCTTAATTAGATGGTATTACTTAAATAAATGAATGGTCTACCATTAACCTATAGCCGTGTATGTTTTTTAAGATCTAAGGGACTTGAACCCTTATGAGAATGATTAAAAGTCATACGCTTTACCATTAAGCTAAGATCTCTATAAATATATTTACTTACCATATATAAGTAATAAGAAATAAGTGATTCGAACACTTAACCTGCCGCGTGTAAAACGGATGCTCTACCAATTGAGCTAATTCCTTTTTTGTTTAAAAAGTTTCTTTTTTTTTAAGAAACAAAAAGGAAAGACGTACTATCATTATTATTTTTTTATTATTTTGCATTCGTTTGTGGCTTTAGAGTTATAACTATTGCCCCAACCATCGCTAGTAATAATATAATGGATGTAATTATTAATCATATTGAATAATTACCATACAGTATATTTCCTATACTTGTTATATGAGAAGTTTCTGCTAAATATCCATCTCATGACACAGATGTAACATTCGTTAAATTTTTTTTAATGCTAAAATGATAAAGTAAATTATTAGTCATAACCATATATGGTAAAACATTATTTACAAAATAATTAAAGAAACTACCTACTAATATAGCTAAAGGTATACTATTAATACTATCTATTAATAGTTCAGATATTCTAACATTTATTAACATTAATATAAATAAAAATAAGATAGATACTGCCCCAACATATACTAATAAGTATGATAATCCTATAAAGTTTAATCCTGTTAGAATTAAATAAGCAGATATACATAAAAATAAACCTATTAAAAATAAAACAGATACTATCACAAGTAAAAAAAAAAGCCTCCTCTATAATATTCTCTTTAACTGCTAAGCCGCGAAGCATCCCTCTTATATCACCCACACACACAAAACACATAGTTTAATCTGTTGTACCTGAATCGGTATCTTGTGAAGGTGTGTTATTTCTTCCACTGTTCATGGATACTTGTATCTCACGTAGTTTATTTAATCCCTTTTCTGTTAAATGGTGTTTTTTTTGCACCATTTCTACAGCCTGCATAAAATATAAATAATCTAAATATTTATAACCTACTATGGGATGTTGTAAGTGTAATAGAGGTAAGAATTTATCTTTTAAATCCGAAAAATTCGTAACTATGAAATCTACCGCTTTTCTATCTACAGCTATATAACCATATCCTAAGTATTTTACGAAATATTCAAATAACTCTTTATCTCTTATGTGTTGACTTAGTACAAATCTTAACTGTACTTGATATCCTATTTTTACAGATGTAGATTTATGTATACTGATGATAAAACAACCTTCCGCTGATACAAACCCTGCTAATCAACAAGGATCTATGATTAAATCTGGAGATAGAGTTGAATCAGATATTCCTAGTTCATTTGCTGGAACAAGATCAGGAAAGGCAGCTTTTAATTCACTAGTAAGACCTTTATTCATTAAAGCTTTTAGAGAAACTAACTTTAGTAAACCTTCCTTTGTTAAGTGTTCTTTGTTTTTTATCAAGAAAATCGCTTTTTTAAAACATAGGAAGTCTTTACTTTTCTTGGTTATTAAAGGATACTTATCAAAATGTTCTATTAAAATCAATAATTCTTTTTTAGATTCCACGCGGAATTGTACTCCTTGTTTTCCTTGTGTATATATTTTTCCTATCCCTAGAGTAGATTGGATACTTCTTAATATATCTTCGTCTTTCTTATGTAATCCTATTGAAAATACATAGAGTACTCTTCCTTTTTTAGTAAGCATGTCTATATCTCTAACACTTAATGAGAATGAACCTTCCCCATCAGCAAACCCTGTTATAAATCAAGGATTTAACTCTAAAGGAGTATGTAGGCTACTTAAAGATTTCGTATGATATGACCTTATTAAGAGACCATTTAATTGGTGAGGTTGGGATACATGGGATTGTAACAGAGTATTGTTATGGTTAGAGGAGGAGGATACACCATCTGAGTCTAAATCAAAATAAAACTTAAGTAAATTTAGATTAAGATTCTTTATATCCACATATCTTCTTTTTTTATATGTAGACTATACCTTAAGTAGTAATATTATTTACTCTAATACTACTACTAACCACCGTCTAATCGTTGCTCTTTTACAGTAATTATGTTACTGATTTAGATCCGCGATTGCCTATTTCTCCTTTAGTTTGTTTCTTTTTTTTTAAAAAAAAGAAACTAATATAATAGAAAGGATCATCTTATGACTTATTACCATACATGAGTGATTAGTTCATCCACTAATAGTTTTTCAACTATTGCTTGGTATCATAAAGCTTTAAGGGGTCCCCGGAATTTGATGGTTTGATCCCAAAGAATGTGTTTTCAGGATTTTTACTAATAATAACTAATATACCTAATAAGATAGCAATAATGTACAATAAATCTAAATTAACTACACTATAACCACTAAATGTCATTTCATTAACTATATATAACATTTAAAATTATTCTTTACCCTTTTCATAACTATTATATAGCTATTATATAAGTAAAAATAAATCTAGTCTATCTTACTATTATAATAGCCATTAACAAATAATCATTTAAACATGAGGTATAAACTGCCCTCTATAATTATTTGTACCATAGTTTGAAATAAATTTAGCCTCGGCGTCTTCTCAGCGCAGCAGCCTCAGTTTTCTTCTTACTTTTTTTTTACTATATTTATATATGTAAAAAAAAAAGTTAAATAACACGCTGAGGAACTTTTTTTTTTGGGGGGGGGGGTTATATATGATTTTTCTTTTTTTTTTCGACGCAATTTATTTAAATAAATTGCTAGAAAAAAAAAGAAAAAAGTAAGCAACGTTTCGAAAACTGAGGCTGCGTATTACTTTTTTTTTTACATATATTATAATATATGTAAAAAAAAAAAGTTGGTAAATAAATAATTAAATGTGTTAAGTAATTAAACTCAAAAATCCAAAGGCTCTTTTAATTCACTTACATTGCAAAAATAGTGGACATAACCTGTTTTTAAATAATGCAACCCTTTAAAATCGAACATTTATTATAATAGTAAAAGTATTCCACTCTACCATGGGTCTATAAAAACTATTATACATATGTAATATATGTATAGTTAACTAACTATATTCGAATTATATTTATAATACAAAATAAACATTTCATTCTGTTTGTTTCTTTCATAGGAGACAAGAGATTCGAACTCTTAAAAGCGTAATACTATTGAGTTTACAGCTCAACCCTTCTTACCAATAAAGGAACTCTCCTTTCGGTTTGGACCCCCTCTCTCTTCTGCTTTTTTATTTATATAAATAAAAAAAAAGCTGGAGAGGGGGGGGGGGCCTAAAAATATAACGACATAAAAAAAAGTAATACGCAGCCCCAGTCTTTTTTGCTTACTTTTTACTTTTTTTTATAGCAATTTATTTAAATAAATTGCGTCGAAAAAAAAAAAGAAAAATCAAATATATATCAAAAAAAAGTTCCTCAGCGTGTTATTTAACTTTTTTTTTACATATATAAATATAGTAAAAAAAAAAGTAAGAAGAAAACAAGACTGAGGCTGCTGCGCTGAGAAGACGCCGGGGCTAACCTTTAAAGTCTTAGTGTAGAGGTCTTATCCCTTTTAACTTGACGAGGTTTTTCGTGTACCTTTTATCCGAAGAACGACTTGAACGTTCACGACATAACGTCAACAAAGCTTAAATTTGTCCTGTCTACCAATTCCAGCACTCGGATTTTTAAGGGGTCCTGGGTCCAAGAGGACCTGCATATTTATCGGAACCCTGCCCACATGGAGCATATATTTTAGCTATATCCTATACACATGTCTGTTCCAAAACCCAAAAACTTCCATAGCTCAAGACATCGCTACCCTTTTAAGGTAACCTTAGAAGTGATTGGAACCAGCTGGCGCAAGTCAAGTATACCCAGGAATTCTGAACATATGTGACCTGCACGCCGGTCTTCCCGACCTTTTTTATTAATTAATTAATAAAAAAAACAAGAGTAAGCTGTCTCTCAAACTCAAAGTTTTATCTAGTTAGTTTGTTACTTATATGAGTGACCGCTTAACCCTAACTGTATAGGCACCATAAGACTTTACAAATGGCGGCTAAATATCATCGCACTAGTTGGAACTAGTGACCACCATTATCTGGAATCTCACCAGATAAGCGGATGGAGATATTCTTAGGTCTAATTTTTTTTTTAAAGATATCATACTATATAAAAAAAAAAGTAAGGAACATTTGCTAATTAGCAGTACAGACTCTCGAAAGAAGTCTGCACACCCTCAACCTTTACTATTCGAATAGATAGGTCCCCTATCCCTTACTTTTTTTTGAATATATATATTCAAAAAAAAGTTAGGGCTGACCTTTTGGGAAGACAACATCCCCTAACTTTTTTTTTGAATATATATATTCAAAAAAAAGTAAGGGCTCATCCCGGCAGGGATATTTTTTTTTTTCGACGTTATTTCATAGCTGTTTGGACCCCCTCTCTCCCCCGCAAATTTGCGGGGGAGAGGGCCTATAAAAAAACAAGAAGGGGGGGGGGATGGTCCCTTTAAGGGTCCAGATCTACCCTGCGGGGTTCCTTTAGTTTCTTTTTTAGTTTCTTTTTTTTCAATGAAAAAAAATAAACAAACAGAAAAAGAAACAAACAGGAACCTTAAGGGGTTCCCGTAAGGGAAAGGTCAGTCCCCTTTTGGGGACTAGATAATATAAACTTACTATGAGCCTGTTTATGGATTTGAACCATATAAATAACTAACAATTTATGCTATTTGCACAGATGTTTATGGATTTTAACCATATAAATCTATAATAATTTATGCTCCTTGCACAGACTTTTTTTTGGGTGTATCGTTAATATTAATTATTCCCGGGCTAGTTCCCCAACCCGAACCGTATTTCGACTTAACACCAATCAGAGTCACGCATACGAAGATATTTCTGCCAAAAGATCTAAACCTGTACATTTAGACTAGCAATCCGCAGCCACCAAACTTATTGCACATACTCCTTTCAGCGCCTGACGAGTGGTTAGTACCTATCTGAGATAAAATTCACCGTGATGTGATTACTCACGATTACTAGTAATTCCTTTTTCATGCAGTCGAATTTCAGACAACAATCCATACTTTATCCTGTTTTAGGGATTAGCTCCAATTCGCATTATTGCATCCCTTTGTAAAGGCATATGTGGCACGTCTATAGCCCACAATATTAAGGCCATGATGACTTGTCTTAGTCCCTATTATCACATCCAATTGTAAGCGGAGAGCTGCTTTATCTTAATAAATAAAACAAGGGTTTACGTTAATTTAATGGACCTAACCAAATCTCACGACATTAACTGAAGACAGCCATGCAACGCATGTGGTCTAAAAATTTAAAAAATATTTTAGGTCATTCAAATTGTGGTAAGGTTATTCGCGGATTATCGAATTAAATAACATACTTCACTACTGGTTTCAGAAACGGTCTAATGATTTCAGTTCCTGCGTTGCCACATTACTCTTGAGGTGGAGTGCTTCCACTTTCATTTATAGTTCCGCCTTAAAGCCAACCTATGGCACTCATCATTGTCTGCCCAGGTTACGGGGGTATCTAATCCTCTTCACTATCTGAGCCTTCGTCCCTCAACGTCAGTTATAGTACATTGCTCTTTTCCTCTTTATACTAGAGAAATAGCAAGTACATGTACATAGAGGTTTGCCTTCGCCGTTACCGGTCCTATTGGTATCAAAAAATTTCATCTTTCCTCCAACAATTCCGACATATTCCTCTCACATATCAAACTCAAGTGTACCAGGTACTTATGTAAGCCATTGCACACCGTCTAGGTACCCTATATACCTGTTAAAGATGAATAACACTCGTCTCCCTTGTCTTACCGCGACTGCTGGCACAAGATTTGGTCGAGACCTATGGATATAAAGTTTTCATAATAAGCTTTATCCAGAACTTTATAAGACCTAGTCAAGCAAGTTAATAACTTATTATATTAACTCTCATTCCTGCAAGTTGCTGGTTCAGCCGTTAGGCCATTGACCAAAATTCCTCACTGCTGTACTACACGCACTGGGGTTTTTTCAGACCCAGTGTGGTCAATAGACCTCTCAGTCTTGACTACGGACATAAGCTAAATATGCCATTACCATACTTACTACTTGTCCGATGGTTATTAATAATCAACTAAGAGCGAAATACTATTTCTTTTTAAACACATTTATTCTTACTATTATTAACCTTTATACCTAACCTTTTAGATATAATCGACCATTGGGTGATTAGATCTAGTATTAATACATAATAATAAATTGTTATTATAAGGGATTTATTTTGCCTTACTCTTAGGTAGCCATAATACCACTTACTCACCTGTACACCACTTCAATATACATAATTTATCTAAATTAAATATTGACGTTCGATTAGCATGTGTCAAGCATTTACATAGCGTTCACTCAGAGCCATCATCAAACTCAAATAAAAAAATGTAAAGTACTATTTATTACCTAACTAACTACTATTGTAAAGTAAAACCTATTCGTTCTAACGATCTTTCTTATCTAAGACTTGAACTTAGATTAAGATATTAGGAATATCTTGTTCTACCATTAAACTAATAAGAATTTTTTTTTAATAAGATAAATCTAGCTATCTTATTAAATGAATAGCTATTACTATAGAAATCGTTATTCTTATCTAAGACTCGAACTTAGATTCAGATATTAGAAGTATCTTGTTCTACCATTAAACTAATAAGAATCTTTCTTATTATCTCATAAAAGTATTATACTATGTAAATGTAAAATAGTTTATTTAAAACCCTGTATATTTTTACCCTGCCCGCAAGCTTGCGGTACTTTTTTTCTTTTGCTTACCTTTTTTCGTTTCTTTTTTTCAATAAAAAAAAATAAACAAACAGTTCCCAAAAGGGGACTGACCTTTCCCTCACGGGAACCCTTTAAGGTTCCCTGCTTGCAGAAGAGAGGGGGGGTATGAAAAAAAAAAAATAAACAAACAGAAAAAAAGAAACTATAGCAATAAACCATTGAGCTAAAGAAAATTAAGGAGAAATAAGCTGTAAATAATAAAAAGAGTTATCTATTTTCATAACGATTAACTTGGGTTTTATTTTGGAGTATACCTACAACATTACTATTAAATTTTATCTAATGCATAGGATTTTTTAACAGGTTATATATTTTCATAACGATTAACTTGGGTTTTGTTTTAGAGTATACCCACAACATTACTATTAAATTTTATCTAATGCATAGGATTTTTTAACAGGTTATATATTTTCATAACGATTAACTTGGGTTTTGTTTTAGAGTATACCCATAACATTACTATTAAGTTCTATATAATCCCATTGGTGGACTTCCTGAATATCACGCGCCACCATTTCAATTACAGGATAACTTACATGGAATGAGGTGATGGTTAGCACCGCTTTCAATGGTTTACAGGTTTGAGCAACCATGTTTGGTCTCAATAAGTCCTTAACTGGCCTAGTTAGGAAGTAAAGTTATTTATTTCATTTTATAGTTTCTTTTTTTTCAATGAAAAAAAATAAACAAACAGAAAAAGGTGGCTCTTTTACAGTAATAAGTTTTTAACCTAAACCTCTTGTAAAGGTAAAACCTTATTGCCTAGTTTTTGGTCTAAATAAGCCATTCACTAGCCTAGTTAGGAAGTAAAGTTATTTACTTTTTTTATAGTATATTTTCATTGAAAAAAAAGAAAAAAAGAAACAAAAAGAGTAAGGTGGCTCTTGTAAATGAATAAGTTTTTACTTGTAATTTTATTACAAGTAAATTGTAATAAAAATTCTCTTGAGAAAACAAAAAAAAGAAACAAAAAGAGTAAGGTGGCTCTTGTAAATGAATAAGTTTTTACTTGTAATTTTATTACAAGTAAATTGTAATAAAAATTCTATTGAGAAAACAAAAAAAAAAAATAAAGGGAAAAAGAAACCTTATAAACCGATAAACCGTTTAATTTTATTACTATAACTTAAAGTGTAGTAAAATGAACTTTTTTAGCAATATTTTTTATATGAATAAAATATATACCTACGCTTATCTTTTTAGATGTATGTGACCTCTTGTTCCCCTTCTATTAGGAGCTTATCAGCTAGGAACGTTATATTATCTAAAAAGAATGAATACAGTAATCTTACTATAAAAACATCAGGAATTAGCATGTGATTTGAAAGATGATTCTTATCTTCAAATGCTAAAGATATTGGTGTATTATATTTAATATATGCACTATTTGCAGGTTTAATTGGAACTGCTTTTTCTGTTTTAATAAGATTAGAGCTGTCAGGACCTGGTGTTCAGTATATTGCTGATAACCAATTATATAATAGTATTATTACTGCTCATGCTATAATAATGATTTTCTTTATGGTCAATAAATATTTTATATTAAAATTTGCAACCTATTACTTTTTTTAACAAGGTAAATAGTGATAATAACAGTTCACCTTTAAGTGAATCTAACAACAACAATGACGGTAACAATGTTGAGAATAATGAGGGCAACCAACCCGAAAATGGTAGTAATAGAAAACACAATTATGTTAAAGTATTAGTAGATGATCCTTTTAATAATAGGGATATTATACTTAAAGTAACTAAAAAACAAAAAGGTATCCTTTATGTTTTTTTAGTTGCTGATTTAATCTTCTTATCCGATGGTTTAATAAAATTTGCAAATTCTATGTTTGACGAGTATACTGTCTTGTCCGCTATTGCTTTAATTTCTTATGCTGATGCACTAAGTGAAAGAAAAGTGATTCTTAAAAACAATAATAATAAATCTGGTGTTTATCGTTGAATTAATCTAGTAAACGGAAAAAGCTATGTAGGTAGTAGTGTAAATTTAGGTTACAGACTTAAACAATACTACAGTGTTAGTTATCTAAATAGAAAGAAATCTGCTAGTAGTATTTCTAGGGCATTGGTTAAGTATGGTCATTCAAACTTTAAACTAGAAATCCTGGAATACTGCGAGGCAGATAGACTTATAATACTAGAAAGAGAACAGTACTACATAGATCTTTTAAAGCCAGAATATAATATTTTAAAAATAGCTGGATCACCTTTAGGTTATAAACACACTGAAGAGAGTTTAGCTAAAATGAGAAATAGAAAGTTGTCCAAAGAACATCTTGATATTGTTTTAACTCGTATTCTTTCAGATGATCACAAAGCTGCTGTAAAAAAAGCCAGGACAAATAGTATACATTCAGCAGATGCGAGAGCAAAAATGAGAAATTTTATTCATTCAGAGGAAACAAAAGCTAAGTTAAGTCAAAGATTAACTAATTATAATTTATCAAAAGGTCACAAAATCGAAATAACGAATATTGTAGAAAATACAAAAACTGTGTATGAGTCTATAAGAAAAGCAGCTATTTCGCTTAATACTAACCACAGCACAATTAGAAATTATATTAAAAGCGGAAAGCTGTATAAAGGCTTATATAAAATAAACTGTATTATATAAAGATTTTCTTATTTCCGATTTAGCAATTTTATACGTCTGTTGTTATTTTACTTTTTAGTCGTTATTGTTATTTTCCATTAAAAAGAATGGATGGAATTAAATATAAAAAAGGCATGGCCGGGTAAGGTAAAAATACCTTACTTTCTTATCACTATATGCTAGGACCTCTTTAGAGCTTTTAAAACTAGTACTGCAGACTTACGGAACCTATTGGTAAACGAAAAGCGGCAGAATACAGTAACATCTTAAAAGATTAGACAACTAGCAGGAAACCTTCTTTTAAAGGGCTCATTGGTGCAGTAAACCCTTTATGAAGTAGGTCCCCCCCCCCAGGGGGGGGGGGCCAAACAGGATCTTCAGAGACTACACGTGAATACCTTAATAAATATTAATTATTTAAAGGTAAAGATATAGTCCGCGCATTAATGAGAATTAGTGAAAAAGCGTATGCCAGCTTTAATTGGTGGATTCGGTAACTTTTTATTACCATTAGGACTAGGAGGACCTGATATGGGATTCCCCAGACTTAACAATATTAGTTACTTATTATTAATTCCTAGTATTGTTCTATTCTTATTTGCAGGAGGTATAGAAAATGGAGTAGGTACAGGGTGAACTCTTGAAGGAATTAGGGAGTTATTTTATGGTGACATAAAACAAAGTAAACTCTTCTCGATGCGTGAATATCTTCAAGTAAACTATGTTATATAGGATTACACGTAATACACTACTCATGTCTAATTTTTATAAAAATATTATTAAATAGTACGTATGTAAGAATGTGTATGTCATGGAGACAATGCGCCTGAATAGTAAATAGACGTTTATTTACTAGTCATCAGAGACTTAACGAAGAGCATCTTAATGACAATTCAAAAATGATTTCGCTAAAACAGGGCAAAAACCATCATGCACACATTAGAAATAAAATAGCTTTTCATATAAGTACAGTCATTAAGATGAAGGTATAGTCCGAACAGTAAAGAGATTTACTGCGTGTAACGATAGTTTTACAGGTTTATAGTTTTATTGTATTAATTTACAGTAAGAAAGTTAAATCCTTAAAATGAGGTTACCAACACAATTGTTATCCACCTTTATCAGGTATACAAAGTCATAGTGGTCCAAGTGTAGATTTAGCTATCTTTGGGTTACACCTTTCTGGTGTAAGTTCTTTACTAGGGGCTATGAACTTAAACCATGTATTTCTTACATATTTAAGATATTCAACAAGCTTTCAATTAACAGTTAATAAATGTTACTTTAGTAGCAATAAACCAAAATATATGTTTAAAAACAACTCTGAAAAAAATAATAATTATGGTGAGGATAACAATGGAAAAGACAATAACTCTAAAAAAAAGGATTCTCCTGAAAACAATGATAAACCTAAATTGGATAATCGTTGAAAAGAGATATTGGGTAGATCTGGTCCTAATAAACATGCACATGTAATAGCTGTGGAGCAAATTAATAGTGGTGGAATTGTGACTGCTGAAAAAATTAATGAAATTTTGGCTTACTGTAATATTAAAATTACAGAACAAGAATTAAAATCTTTAATTGATACTGCAAGTTTTACTTTAACTAATTTAGATCAAAAAAGTATAACTAAGGATGTTCTTAAAGATAAACTTGGTTTACCTAACAGTAAACAAAGAATACCTGGTATATATATCTTTACACATACTACTACAGGTAGAAAATATGTAGGTTCATCATCACAGCTGGCTTTTAGATTAAATGGCTATATTAATTTGTCTCATAGAAAGAGTGGTTTATTAATCCCTTTATTACATAAAGAAGGATTGAAAAATTTCTCTTTACAAGTTTTTCCTTTTTACCATAATTACAGTAAAGGGTCAGAAATTGCATTAGAACAATATTATTTGTTAGACTCTACTTTCACATTAAATACCATAAGAGTAGCAAACAACCCTAGCGGGTCAACCTCAAAGAGTTTATATATGTATAACAGAGATATGAGTATATTATATTTTTTTTCAACAAAACAAGTAGATTTCATTAGAAAATTAAATGTTCATCATACCACATTCTCTAAACATTTAAAAAACGGTACTTTTTATTTAGGTAAGTATCTTTTTTCAAGTGAACCGGTGTTAACTGCTAAAGTTAAAGATATGTCTGATTTAGATTTAGCTTTAATGCTGGAAAAGGACAGAGTTAAATACAATAAAAATAAATCTCTTACTAGTTTATCTAAACCTGTTAGATTAACATCTGTGGATAATTTAGAAAACACAATCGTGTTACCTAGTCCCTGAGCGGGACTGACCTTTAGGTCTGGCCCCAAAAGGGACCATCCCAAAAGGATAGTTTAGGTAAATGTGTGGAATATTTACATAACAAAGGTTTATCTGCTTCTCAAGTAACATTAGTTAAACACATTGATTTAGGTAAAGCATATAAAGGATATTTATGTGAATATGTGAAAGAAAATACGTTGTAATGGGGTTCATATAAAATTTTTAACTGTATGCTGAAATAGCTCAGTGTTTATAAGTACTTAATAGTAAAAATCTTGTAAGCTATGCTTAATCAGCAGGAAACAAAAGTAATTTTGATTATGATTAGGTTCCTTAGAGACTACACGTTAAAAACCGTATAGTAATACGCTTAAAATATAGTCCACAAATCGTTACTATTTTAACTATTTTTAGTCATGACAACTACATTTAACATGAGAAGTCCCGGAATAAGATTACACAAATTAATATTATTTGCTTGAGCAGTTGTTATAACAGCTGTTTTATTATTATTATCATTACCTGTCCTAGCCGGTAAACTAATTCTGCCGGCTCTAAATTTGGCCGTATTCTGGGAACCGTTATACGAAAGTATATCGCAATCAGCAGGTAATCTATTAAGTTTGAACTTTTTAGAGAACCTCAGAGGCTATACGCCAAAATATTTTTGCTGTAGTTTGGAACTTTTGACCTTTCCTTTATGCACAGCTGCTAGATGCATTCATACTGATAACAATAGTAAAAATTTAAATAAATCCCTTTTTAGTTCTTATTTAACTGGGCTTATTGAAGGTGATGGTACAATAATAACACCAAAAACGTCAAGAAGCCCTAAAGGTAAGTTAAATTACCCCGCTATACAAATAGTTTTTCATTTAAAAGATTTACCTTTAGCTCTACTTGTTCAAAAAGAGTTAGGTGTAGGTTCATTATCTAGAAAGAAAGGGGTAGATGCTTATATATTAACCATAAATAGCTATGAAGGTATATTATTCGTTATTTCATTAATAAATGGAAATATGAGAACACCTAAAATACATAGTCTTAATGCATTAATCGATTTTTTAAATAATACTAAAGGAACCAGTATTGAAAAACATCTTGTATCTAAAGAGTCTTTAGATTCCAATCCATGACTGTCAGGGTTTATAGAAGCAGACGCTTCTTTTCAAGTAAGAACTACTCTTTCAGGTAAATATCCATGCCTCCGGGCACATCGCTCCGCGATGAAATTAGAATGTAAACTGGAAATATCTCAAAGACGAGAAGATCACAAAGGATATGATAATTTGGATTTCTTAAGTCATATTGCTGAGTTTTTAGAAACAGAAGTAAAAAAAATAAGATCGGATAAACCAAAACCTGAGTATAGAGTTAGAACTACTAACCTTAAAGGTAATATGAATGCTAAAAATTATCTTTTACAATTTCCTCTATTTGGAACTAAACATTTAGATTCATTAGATTGAATGGAAGTAGTAGACATGTTTGATAGAAAGGAGCATAATACAGATGAAGGAAAGGAAAAAATAGTAAAGATCAAATCAGGTATGAACAATTTCAGAACAAATTTTACTTGAGATCATTTACAAAACTTCTACAACTTAAAAATATAAGATATGGTCCGATCAAGCACGAGAGTGTTTGCGTACCTACACTAAGTTTTAATAACTTTTTAAGCTTAAAGAACTACACTTTAAGCTATGGGATTTCATCCAGTAGGTCAACAAATTTAACGGGAATTATAATGGTTCTTATTAATTTTATAACATACTTGGTTGAAGATACTTATAATTCAGAAGCGTTATCCGTACTATGTTCTAATGTTCTTTTGGTTAAAAGACATTATAAAAAGGGATCGGCATCGCAAAAAACGGAATCTGATTCTATATTATATTATTTAGCGGGATTAATTGAGGGTGATGGTCATTTTAATACACCTAAGAAACTTACAACACCTTCTGGTACAGCCAGAGTTGCTGCTATAGAAGTAGTTTTTAATAAGAAGGATAGACCTTCCGCAGAATTCTTACAATCTCTATTTGGTGGAAGACTATACGAGCACCCCACTAAAAATATTACAAGATGATCAATTCAAGATAAAAAATCTGTTACTAAAATAATAAATTCAATTAATGGAAAACTTAGAACACCAAAGATGAATTCTTTATATCAAATGATAGATTTTTTGAATGCTAAAGGAGATAATATTATAAAACTTCCTATAGATTCTAGCCCTTTATGCAGTAATGCTTGGTTGGCTGGTTTTATAGATGCGGATGGACATTTTGCTATAAAGGGATTTACCTTAAATCCTAATACATACTTAGCCATCCAATTTTATGTAGGTCAACGTAATACAGATAAAAGTGGAGAGAGCTTAGAAAAAGTAATGTTAAACATCGCAAATTTTTTAAAAGCAAAATTAAATAATAGAGTGTTTTCTGGAAAATTTCATCAGTTTGTTATTAATACTTCTAACCGTGATAGCAATAAGATTTTAATTGACTATATTAATTCTTATTTTTTATTAAGTTCAAAATATTTAGATTTTAAAGATTGGGAAACTGTATATAATTTATATACAAATAAATTACACAAAGATCCAATACAATTTGAAAAAATACGAAGTATTAAAGCAAACATGAATAATAACAGAACTCATTTCTCTTGAGCTCATCTTGAATGAATCTTATCTCGCTAAATACATAATATTAAGAGTATGAATGCATCATTTAGTATTTGATAAAATACTCAAACTCTTTTCAACCAGTATAGTATTATTAATAAGTGTCGCCAGTTTCCCGCATTATAAAGGGAATAACAATGATATTGACTGACCGTAACTTTAACACATCATTTTTCGAAGTAGCAGGTGGTGGTGACCCTATATTATACCAACATCTTTTCTCAACACTAGTATTGAAAGATCATTTGATATTATCAACATTCTTTATATTTCCTAGTTCTAACAAATCAATCTTCAAAAGACATATGTCTAATTATAATTTAAACAATACGTTTGATTTTTCTGCTTTTTATAAAAAATACAATACTCATTTACCAAATAATAAAATTCCTTCAGAAAACTTTTTAACTTGATTAGTAGGTTTCACTGAAGGAGAGGGTTCTTTTATAGTAAACAACAGAGGGGATTTGGCATTTGTTATTACACAAGCTACAACGGATAAACAAGTTTTAGAATTTATACAAGAAATTCTTGGATTTGGTAAAGTTATACCTCAATCGGCTATAGCTAGTAGATATGTAACACAAAATAAGAAAGAAATAGACATTATTGTTAGTTTATTTAATGGTAACCTTTTTTTACCAAAAAGACAAGAAACATTTGATCTTTTCATTAAAGGGTTTAATAAATGAGTTACTAAAGGTAGAATACTATTAGAACCTGTAATAATGAATAATAGACCCATTCTACCTACTTTAAACGATGCATGGTTTGCAGGATTTACTGACGGAGAAGGTTGTTTTACTTGTTCAATTGGTGAAAAAAAAGGATTTAGTTTTAACTTTAATATTTCTCAAAAGTGAGAAATAAATCTAATAGCATTAGAGCATTTCAGTGTATTATTTAAGAATGGGATTGTTTCTAAACATTCAGAAGAGAATACTTATGAATTTAGATTAGGTGGAGTGAACAATTGCAAAAATGTCTTCCCTTATTTTGACAAATATGCATTATATACTAAAAAGTCTTTATCCTATAAATTATGAAAAGATATTCATAACAATCTTGTTAATAAAGATCATTTAGATGAGTCAAAAAGACAAGAAATGATTGAAAGAGCTAAGATGATAAATAAATCAAATAATATAAATTCAAAATACTAGGGAAAAAAAGTCCAGGTTTAACGTGCAAGTTATGAAACTATAAAGACAGATGTAAAAAGATATAAGATCTGAAATAGTGAATATTCCATTTTTTTTATGTAATATACCTTGGACTTAGTTAATATATATATATGTATTACTTGCAACTCTTAAGTTTAAAGGTTATATTCTTTTATATAAAACTTTAAATGTATTTTATAAATACAAGGAAAAGTAATAAAAATATTAGCGATGCTAGTGCAATTACGGTCAACAAGGTCCTCACTTAAAGACCGTCGGCCATTTAAGAGGTCGCTACAGACTGGTTCACTGGTAGGTGTCTGAGATGATGCTTAATGTACAGTCGGTTTCTTCTATCATGGATGTATGATACACAAGCCCGGAGTCTAGACTACCGGTACCTGGATTTAATAAGAGGCTTTTTTTTAAAAGATAAGTTAAATTTGAAGAAATGGATTCTTCGGACACCCTGAGGTTACGAATGTAGGCCTCTTAACGTTGCTGTATGCTGGGACCCCTTCGTTATATAGTTCTAAATACTCCTCCTTAAATGGCACAGTAAAAAAGTTAGAACAATGAAGGAAATCAGCCGGTAACATTTTATATATAAAAAATGGAACCTCAGAGGCTTTACGCGACGGAGTTGTAGTAAATTTAGAAAATGTTAAACGTGTATCAGATCACGTTCCTAAACATTTGAAGCCTCTAAATAATGAACAATTAGGTTATTATCTAGCAGGATTAATTGACGGGGATGGTCATTTTAGTAAAGCTCAACAATTAGTTATAACTTTTAGTTCTCCAGATGCATTTCTAGCCTATTACTTGAAAGAAAGATTAGGTTACGGTAATGTAAGAAAAGTAAAGGACAAAAACGCATACCTTTTAATTGTATCTAATGAAAAGGGTATGTTAAATATAATTAACTTGATAAATGGTAAATTAAGAACAGAACACAGATTTAACCAAGTAGTTAATAATGTATTAACTCATACTAAGTATGCAGATCAAAATATTCATTTTACAAGAGATTCAAGTAAAAATTTTGATAACCACTGATTAGCAGGTTTTTCTGATGCGGATGCTAGCGGAGCTGGCCTTCAGGCCGGCTGCGCCAGCCCACAGGCTAGTTTTCAAATAAAAATTATTAGACGTAGTAACAGAAATAAACCGGAAATAAGATTAAATTTTCAAATAGATCAAAAAAGTGATTTATTGTTAAATATAATAAAAGAATACTTAGGTGGAAACATTGGATATAGGAAGTCTCAAAATACCTATTATTATGGTTCTACTAGTTTCGGTTCTGCTAAAAGGGTTATAGAATATTTTGATCGATATCACTTACAATCTAGAAAGCATATAAGCTATTTAAGATGAAGAAAAGTATATAGATTAATACAAGACAAAAAACACTTAACAGATAAAGGGCTATCCAAAATACTAATAATTAAATCTTTAATAAATCGTCATGAAGAAAATACTACAACTTAAGATAAAGTCCTAACAAGAATCTAAAAGTTTTTGAGTATTAATGAGAAAAGACTGTTATAATACACAGCTATTCCTTTAATCAAAATATTGTTACATTTTAATTATTCCTGGGTTTGGTATAGTTAGTACTACAATTTCAGCTAACTCTAACAAGAGCGTTTTCGGATACCTTGGTATGGTTTACGCCATGTGTTCTATTGGTATCTTAGGATTTGTAGTTTGATCTCACCACATGTATACTGTTGGTCTGGACGTGGATAAACTTGTGTTCACGGTAAAAATCTTGCTATATGCTGGAAACTCTTTATTAAGTAGTCCACTCGTTTTTATAGCGTTAGGCACAATCTACTTATATTTTACAAGACAATCAGCAGGAAACTTTTTTTGTTTTAGTACAATGGCTAAGGCCGCTACTAAAAATACTTATAATAAATGATTTGAATTACCTAAAATATCTGAGCATGTCCCTATTCATAATAGTAATCTTAATGATGAAGAGCTTGGTTATTTTTTAGCGGGGCTAATAGAAGGTGATGGCTGATTCGGTAAGAAAGAACTACATATAGTATTTTCCGAAAATGATACATCTTTGGCTTACCTTATTAAAAAACGTATAGGTCATGGTAATATATATAAAATTAAAGATAAAAAAGCTGTGAGATATATTTGTAAAAATAAAAAAGGCTTATATATTATTTTATCTTTAATTAATGGGAAATTTGTAAGTAATTATAAATATGAACAATTAATTAAACATAATTATAGTGAAGATTTTAATATTAATATTTTACCTCCCTTAATGTCTTTATCTTTAGATAATTATTGATTGGCGGGTTTTACTCAAGCTGATGGATGTTTCCATATAAGTGTTGTAAAAAGTAAAACACACAAAGCTGGACATAGTATAAGATTAGAATTTTCTTTAAAGCAAAATGATGTATTACCTTTAAGATTATTATATAATGAATTAGAAATGGGTAATCTTTCTCAATATCATACAGGTGTATGATGTTATAAAAGTACAGGATATAAAACTGCAGCTCATTTAATGAATTACTTTGATAAGTATAATATTTTTGCTGGTAAATATGTAGATTATATTAAATTTAGAAAAGTTTATATTATGATAACAGAGGGTAAACATTTAGAAGAGAAAGGTATCAAAAAAATTAAAAGTATTTCATCAAAAGGATCCTCAGAGACAAGCACGCAAGAAATTTAACATATTATGTTAAATTAAGATACTGTCCAAATTACTAAGCTCGACAAGAGCTTATTTCACAGCAGCAACTTTAATTATTGCAGTTCCTACTGGTATTAAAATATTCTCTTGATTAGCAACTTGTTATGGTGGTTCTTTACATTTCATACCATCATTACTTTTTGCATTAGGTTTTGTATTTATGTTTACTCTTGGAGGGTTATATCACAACCTGATAGCTCTCCCTCTATATTTAGATTTCACTACTATATGCTGGGAACTTCTGACAATTACGCTACTAGAGTTTTATTTAATCTCAGTTAAAAAGCATAATTTTGAACAATCAGCAGGGACCCAACGGATATTTTACAATAATATTCACATAGAACCGGTTAACTCGGGGCGGTTTCGCCACTATAATATGTTGGGTTCCTCAGAGACTACACGTAGTGCTCGGAGTTCATTCCGAGAAAATATAGTCCAAGTAAAAAAATGTTCATTAATCTTTAATTCTCTAATCTCTGTTACCACACAACCCTCGTTAGTGTACAAAACCATAACTCGATCTTACTCTTCTTTGAGTAATAAGCAGAATAACAAGGTAGGTAACCAAGATAATACTCTAAATTTAGAGGCTGTAAAAGTTTATAATAACCTAAAGGAAGATAGGGTTAATATACTAAAAGAACAAAGAGATAAATCCGGTGTTTACTGTTTAATAAACAAAATAAATGGGCACTCCTACGTTGGAAGTTCTATTAAATTAGACTCCAGAATGAGGAATTACCTTAATAAGGCTTTTTTAAAAAGTAAACAAAATGCTAATATGCCTATTAGCAGATCTTTACTTAAGTACGATTATTCAAATTTTTCTCTCTTAATTTTAGAATATGTTGAAGCCGAATTTTTAACTTCTAGAGAAACTTTTTATATCACAAATATTATACCTTATTACAATGTTTTAAAGCAAGGTTTTTCTTCTTTAGGTTATATACATACTGAAGAAACCAAAAAGTTACTATCTGAGTTAGCTAAAAATAGAATACATAGTGATGGTACTAAAGGCTTAATAGCAAGGGCTGTAACAGGTGAAAATAATCCTTTTTATAATAAAAGTCATTCTATTGAAAGTAAGATAAGGATTATGGAAGCTAAATCAGCTTATTCTGTTTATGTTTACAACTCATTTAAAGAGTTATTAGTTATTTTTCCTTCAGTTACAACTCTAGCTAAGTTAATTAAATCAAATCATTCAACATTGGTTGATAGTATAAAAGAACAAAAATTATTTAGAGGAGAATGATACCTACTAAATATACCTTATAATATCTCAGATACACCTTTAATTTCTCATTGGCACTCAAAAGAATCTGAACAGTTAGTAGAAGAAATTAATAAGAGTAGTCATATTAAAAAAGCAGTATTTGTATATGATATAAATAAAAATTTTATTGGAAAATATGAGGGTGTAATGGATGCTCAAAGAGCCTTAAACGTATCACACAGTACTATTAAAAATTACGCTAAAGTAGGTGGTACTTATAAAGAGTATATATTTAGTTATGAAAGATTAGTAGATTAATGAATATTTTTTTTTCGTGTCAGGAGTAGTGTTAGCGAACGCGTCACTTGATATTGCCTTCCACGATACTTGAGGTTTTAACGTAAGTATGCTAATACCTAGTTTATTTGTTATGGTCAAGACAGGGTTTGAGGGTATACCGTCAAATTCTAGTCTTAGTTGTAATAATAATTGCAGTTATAATGATTTATCTGATAACAATAACTATAAAGAATATATAAAAATGTTTTGAGTAGGGCTAATGGACGGAGATGGAAGTATTCAAGTAAACCATTGACGTAAACAATCTCTACAATACAGACTAGTTATTAAACTATCTAACCTTAAATCTAATTATAATATGTTGGTAGAGGTTGCTAAAGTAGTAGGTGGAACTGTTAGGATTACCGGAAAACAGGGTGATGTTATCTGAGTTGTAAATAAAAAGGAAGAAATTATGGAAGTAATCAAAATTTTTGATATTTATCCTCCTTTAACTTCAAAAAAAATCTGTCAACTTGCATTCTTAAAAACATGTTTAACTGAAACTTCGGTAGAAAAATACTTATACACAAGAGATACTAAATTTAAAGAGCAATCTGCTATTATAAACGCTAATTTTAATGTACCTACTTATTTTAAAGCTTGATTATCTGGTTTTATAGAAGCGGAAGGTTGTTTTTCTATTCGTAAAACGAAAGCACATTCTTTCTCAATAGGACAAAATGACGACGTTTATTTAATAGACGCTATAAAACAGTATTTTGAAATATCAAATAAACTTCGTAACCCTTACGGTAACTTCTATTTTATAGAGGTATACAAGAAAGAGGTATTAGCGAAAATAGTGGCACATTGTACTAACTATCCTTTGTTGGGAGAAAAGTTAGAGTCTTTAAAAAAATTTAGAGCTTACTGTGTTCTTTAGTAGGTGTCGTGTGGTCTTGTCACCATGAAAAATTACATACGTTTTTCGGTAAAATTAT
>NW_026055838.1:0-22724 GCF_023758015.1 Alternaria viburni
ATCTAGTAATAAACTAATTATTAGTTTATGCAATATAATATATAGACTAATATAATTAGTACTAGTCTAGATTATAAATCTAGAAGATAAGAAGAATTTAGCAGACTTAGATTATAAATCTAAGAATTAAGCAGATTTAATTATAAATCTTTATCTTTAGGCAGAAATAGGCAGATATTTACGCAATTATTCTAGTAGCTATTTTCTATAAAAGAAATAGCAATTCTCTATAGTTATTCTTTACCTAGCAATAATATTATTACCTTTTACCTATTATCTACTCTGCAATTATTTATTGCAATCTTTATTAGTTATACTATTTATTATAGTATTTAACTACTTTGTTCTAACAAAGCTATATTCTATTATTAGAGAATAGTTCTTGTTACCTATCTATTCTTTACAATTAATATTATTACTTTCTAAGTTAACTATATATCTACCTACGCGTGCATTTATAGCTATATATATAGTAAAGTACTATAAGCGTATACTATATATATATTTATAGTAATAAAGCTATAGTAGAAAGATATACTATAGTAAAAGATTTATAAGTAAAAAGTGTAAGTATAGACTTTCTAATAATATCTATAAACTATTAATATATATTCTAAAAATAAAAGTAAAAAGCTTAGTTAGCTAAGTAGTAAGCTATAAAGTAATACACTAGTAAGATTACTATTAATAGAGTAATTATAGACTTAATTAATAAAAAGCATTTAATTAATCTTTATAAGATCTACTTTTATAGTATTTAAAAAGACTAAAATAATTAAGCTAGCTATAAGACTATAAACTTAACTATTATAGCTACTACGCTTAGTAGATATAACTTTAAAGCTAATTACTAATACTAAGATAATTATTAAGAGCTATCTAAATTATAGAAGTAACTACTTTAGTATTTAATGTAGAAATATTTTAAAGATACTTCTAAAAGAAAGACTTATTACCTAAGTAAAAAGAAGATTTAGATAAGAATCTATAAATTATAAGTCTAAAATTAGCTACTTTAATTAGAATAGAGTTAGTCTTATAAGTAAAATTAGAATAGCTATTTTTTTAATAATAAGACTTTAATTATAGTTTATAGTAATCTTTAGAGAAGAAGCTTAATTAACTTTACTTATATAGTAACTTCTACTTTAAACTTCTCGTATACTAGAATAGTAATTACTATCTAGAGTAATATATAAGTTAAATAGCTAAATATTATAGTAAAACTTTGTACTTAAAAGATAATAGTAGAGAACTTTATAATTTATAAGATACTATATTCTTCTTTAGCCTTAGAAATAGAGTCTATTATATTTTATCTTATAATACTATACTATACTATAAATAATAAATAAATAAATTTATAAGCTACTAAAATTAAGCCTAAACTTAAATACCTCTTACTACTTATCTATACTTTTCTTTCTTACACTCTTATAATAAAGACTTATAATCTATTTTAACTTTTTTATTACTACTAGAATAATATAGATAAAATTAAGTAGTAGTAGTACTACTATATTATACGTAGCCTCTCTAAAAAGTAAGTACTACTAGAAGAACTTTTATTATAGTTCTAATTATCTAAAAGCTTAGAAAATTCCTAGAATTAATATATCTATAGTATTATTAAAGAGCTATATCTTCTCTATTACTTACTATATTAGTTCTTATATATTAAAATAGTCTTAAAAGTATCTATAATCTACTAAGTCTATAATATATTATGCTATAAGCTTATTAATAAAGTATATATTATAAGTTACTAAATTAATAAAAGTAATTATCTACTACTTTATTAAATACTTACTATATCTTATATATTACTAAGATTTACTTACTATAATTTTAGTATAAATAATATTAAGAGCTTATAGAAATTTATTCTTATAGCTAGAATACCTTAGGTCTTAAAACTCTATTATAAAACTTTTTTATATTTTTTACTTAAAGAATACTCTACTTAAACTTAATATATATAAGTTAGTATTATACTAGCTATATAGAGAAGAGAGTATTTTAAGTAAAAAAAAAACTAGAAGTTTACCTCTTATACTTAGCTATAAGAAGAAGAATATTACTTATTAACTTATTATATTCTTTTAGCTATTTTATAGTAAAGCTTATATTATTATTAGAAAAGCTTTAAAAGTAGTTATTATAAAAGAACAATTTTTTACTATTAGCTAGTTTTTATTCTAAAAGTTTAGTATAAACCTTTTCTTTTTATATAGGTTATTATAGAGAATAAAAGTAAACTATATATTTTATAGTACTAGAAACTTAAGTTTAAGCTTATTTATAAACTAGATTCTATTATAAGTAGCTATATTAATATTTAATATTAAGTAGAAGTAAAAGAGATATAAGAATATAAGAAAGAGATAAATAAAGAAAAAGAGACCTATTAAGTAGAAGTTATTAATTACTTCTTAACTTTTTATTATAAAAATTATAATAATCTTCTATAAAGTATTCTACTTTAAAAAACTCTATTAAGTATTAAGTATTAAGACTTTATCTTATACTCTTATAACTCTTATTATATTATTAAACCTCTTAAGAAATATATAATATAAAGCTATTAGCATTTTTTATTAAGTCTTAAGTAAGATAGATATTATAGCTTAAACTAAATATTTATTTAAAAGTGTAAAATTATAAGTACTTTTTTTGCTATATAAGATAATATAGCTTTTTAGTTTTTCTATATTCTAGAATAAAGCTTATAAACTAAGAAAAGCTTATCTACTTAAGCTTACTTAGGCTTATAAAATACTAGAAGCTTAGCTTTCTTTACTCTTTTCTTTTAGATAAAGCTTATAAACGCTATAAAGTTTAGAGCTTATATTTATTAATTATATCTTATTAAAGATATATACTACTATATACTTTAAATAAAAGTATTTAGAAGATATATCTATATTATTATTTTCTTCTTTATTACTTACCTATATTATACTTACGTTATAAACCTAGTATAAAAAATAAATAATAATAATAATAATAATTAATGTTATTATTATTATTATTCTTATTATTATTAGAATTACTATTGTTATTATTATCTATTATAGTAAAGTATTAATATAGAGTAGAGTAATAAACATAGTCTAGTAACTCTATATAGTAATCTTAATAGAAGAAAATATTCTAAATACTTTATATCTATTATATCTACTATAATATAGTAGTAACTATTATAAATAAAAGTTTCTTTATAACGTTTATTATAGATATAGTACTTTAATACTAATATTAAGAAATTTATAAAAGGTAATAGTATTAAAAGCTTTTTTAAAAAACTTAGTAATAGCAATAGATAAGCTATAAAACTATAGAAATATAAGAATTCTAGAAAGATAAATCTAGATAAGCTTTTAGAGCTAGATAAAGGCTAATAGTACTAATAGATAAGGTCTTATTTATAGAAAGACTATAAGTTAAAAGATAGTATAATATTAAATAGAACTCTCTCTATAAGGTATAGAAGTAGATAAATACTATAGTTTAAAAAATAGCTACTTAACATAGAATTTATATAAAAACCTATATTTCTTAAATACCTCTCTTTACTATAGGTATATTTTTCTAACTTCTTAATACCTCTATTTCTATTCTATTATATACTTTACTTCTTCTTTTATAACTTATACTTACTTTAAATTAACTTTTCTTCTATACTTTTAGAGAACATTCTTTTCTTTTAATAAAAATTCTATTAGTTTCTATAAGTTAGAGTATATTTCTATTCTATATTACTTTAGTTATAATAGCTATTATAAAGACTTTACTCTATCTTCTTTAATTTAGAATAATATAGTGTTTGTTTATATTTTTTTCTTTATATTATCAATTTTATAGCTAGTATTTCTAAACTAGTAGTATTAAAATAGTATACTATATACTTCTATAGCTCTTAAGATAGGTAGATTAGCTCTATATAAGTAATAATAGTAGTAAGAAAGTATAGCTAGTAACTATAGCTAGTAACTATAGCTATAGTTTAAGCTTTATAAAGCTAATTTAAAAAGTATAGTAGTAATATAATATATAAAATATCTTTTTATATATAAAATTTAAACTTCTATATAAATTCTCTTATATACGCTAGTACTTATTAAATAGTAAGATATTTATTAGAAAGAGTGTTTTAATTATATAAAGGCACTTTACACTAAAATAGTAGGTATATACCTTTATTAAAATAAGATATTATATATAAGTAGATTTACTTATATAGTAGAACTTTTAAAGTTTCTTATCTAATTAGAGCTAGTTCTAATTAGGTAGAGACTATAGATTTAATCTAGAACACTACTTCTCTATTTAAAAAAGAGTAGATTTTATTATTTAAACTATTATATATAGTTCTTTTTAGCTTACTATTACAAAAGCTACTATAAGCCTAAATATTAAGTGTAATATAAATAAAATTATATATAATAAATATATTATTATACTAATTATAGTCTTAATTATATATATTATAATTCTAGCTTATCTTATTTACACTATTACGTTATTATAATAATTATATATATTTATCTAACTTAAAGAGAAGAAGATAAAGAATAGAAATAAGTAGTAGAGAATAGTAGGTGTGTAGCGTCTACTATAAGAGTGCGCTTAGTATTACACTAAAGTCTATTAGCTCTTAGACGCGCTATTATATAGAGAATATATAATAGGTTAACTTAGGTATATTAGATCTATTAACTAGATATAGTATAAAGCTTCTAGTTTATATCTCTAACTCTATATCTATAGATTATATAATATACTTTATAATAATAGCTAGCTTACTATATACTATTACTCTATTCTAATACGCGTAATAAAGGCGTTCTAGTAAAATAGATAGTAGAGATATTCTTCTTACTATAGGTTAATATATATAGTAAGATATTATATAAATACTTACTACGTAACTATTAAAACGTCTATTTATTACTAACTACTAGATTTTAGAGCTATATATATTATAAGTAAGTTCTACTTATCTAAAAGTATTATAAACTACTTATATAGTCTAGATAATATTAGTTTTATCTTATAAAACTAGTTAATGATATTAAGTAAACTAATTAGATTTATGTAAAGCTTCTATTAAGAATTATTATTATCTTCTAGGTAGTTTATCTACTTAATAAGGTATTAGAGTAGTCTACTATAAGTATAAGAGTTATAGTAATACTTATTAATATAGAAGTTTAGTATAGCTTCTATCTTATAGTTAGTACTATTTCTATTATTAGAGTTAGTAAACTATACTAAAGCTATATTATAAATCTATCTAGATAAGAGAGCTTCTTTATAAAGATAAAGTAACTATAGATAAGATATATTATATAACTTATCTATCTTTAGTAGTAGTAGTAGTTTATAGACTATATTATTAATAACTTATATAATAGTACTTAGTCTATAGTTCTTATAGTCTAGTAAAAAGCTAGGTCTAGTAGTGTAGAAGTTTCTTATATTAAGTATAACCTAATTACTAACTTTAAATTTAGAAGTAACTAGATAGCTATTATTAGTATACTTACCTTAGTTAGCTTATAACTATTAGAGCTTAAGTTATAAAGCGTAGTGTAATATATTAAGCTTATCTATAAACTTATCTATATTATTCTAATTATATTAGACTAGTATAGTAAGTCTCTAAGTAAGTCTTAGAGGCTCTAGGCTATACTTAGAATTATATCTTTTTATTAGCTAGAACGCTATTATCTCTATACTAGTATTAATAGCGTTATTAGCTTTAAATTCTACTATTAGTAAAAAGAGCGTCTAGTTATTCTAGTTATAGTTAATATATAAATAGAGATACTATTTAAGCTACGTATTTATATTCTTAGTTTATCTATTAGTTTCTAAGTAATAGCCTATAGAAAGCTTAGGCTTTATTTCTAATTATTAATATAATTAAGTTTAGAAGTAAAAAAGAAACTAGGCTCTATAGTTACTTATAATATTATCTAGGTAGCTTTCTTTACGCTAGATATATTTAAAAAAAGCTTATACTAGAGTATCTATCTTAAGGTTAATAATAAAGATAAATTTCTTCTTCTTACTTAGATAGTCTATAATAATAAGAATATTAATATAAGTATAACTATTATTAGTATAAGATAGTAGATATATAGTATAGTCTATACTAATACTACTCTAATAGCGCTTAAGTACTAGTAAGAGATATAATAAGCTATATTTACTATTCTAATATAGCTTAGAGTATTAGTAAAATAGATAGTTCTTAATATATTAAGCAACGTTATTAATTATCTTAGACTAGTAATACTATTAGTTAATAGTATTATAGCTACTATACTTGCTACTATAACCTTTATAAAAGAACTAGTAGACCTTTTTAATAATATAGATTTATAATATACTAGAGTTAGAAATAGAGATTTTTTCTTTAATATAAAGTACGCTATTATATATAAAGTAGTTATCTAACTTAATCT
This sequence comes from Alternaria viburni, assembly GCF_023758015.1. Taxonomy (NCBI): domain Eukaryota; kingdom Fungi; phylum Ascomycota; class Dothideomycetes; order Pleosporales; family Pleosporaceae; genus Alternaria; species Alternaria viburni. The sequence goes on from NW_026055838.1 coordinate 6,474, forward strand.
ATAATTAGTTAGTACTATATAAAAAGTAATATAAGATATAGCGTTATTCTTAAGTCTTAGTATTTAGTATCTTAGTAGCTATAGTGTTATCTTAATAAGTGTTATATACTATTTAAAGTATATTTACTTTATCTAGTATAGAGTCTTATGCGTTAGTAGTAGATAAAATATTCTTAGTAGTATTACTATTTTCTAAAGTAAAGAAGTACTTATTACTAAAGTTATCTATTTCTATATCTTAGTATATTATTATAGCTAGAGTAATAAGTATCTTCTATATATTTTCTTAAAGTATCTAGATAAGATAAATAGTATATTAATCTCTACTATTAGAAATAAATTATATAGTAGCAATTCTATAGACAGAGTTAACCTAGTTAGGCTTTAGAATAACTTATACCTAATATTAATATTATTTATCTTTAGTGTTAGCTAGTAAATTACTAGAGTAATAGATAAGAGTATTAGGCTTAGTGCTCTATTTTCTAGGTTAATACTTAATTCTAAAATTAAACTTAGTAAGAAACTTAGTCTATTAAGCTTATTAGTAATTTAACTACTTATTAGTTATAAAAGTCTATAATACTTAATAATCTAATAATACTTAAATAGAATTACTAGTCTCTAATAGTTTAAAGCGCTACTCTTTAAAAGTATAAATAATTATAAAAAGCTTTATATTATAGATTTTATAATTATACTTAGCTAGTGTTATCTTATAAGATAGAAACGTAACTAGCTTTAATATATTATAGTATATCTAGAATAAGATAGTAGTAGTAATAAAATTAGATATGTTAGTTTCTAACTAGATCTCTAAGTCTAGATTAAAGTAAGTAAGAACTCTAGCGTTTTTAAACGCTTATTTAAAGCGCTTAAAAGTATAGATAGTAGCTCTATTAGAATCTAAAGAAAAGTATTATTAGCTACTATCTTTAGTAAGTTCTATAAGAAGCTTTATAATATATTAAAACTTTTTAATAAAGTAATAATAGAATTTATAGAATCTAAGAAATAATTAAATATCTTTTACTAATTAGAGAAGCTTCTACTCTAAGATAGTAGAGACTTTATTAGAATCTATCTCTATACCTTTAGTAGTAAGAATAAGCCTAAGGTACTTAATATAAATTACTTTAAACTTATACTTTATAGAATTAAGAAATAAACTAGCGCTCTAAATCTTATAGAGAACTTTTAAAATATAAGTGTAATAGTTATCTATACTCTTACTATAAATAAGAATATTATCTAAGTATACGCTATATAGAATATTTAAGTATTTCTAAAATACTTTACTAATAAAGTTTTAAGATATTCTAGAAGTATTATATAAGCTAAAGAGTATAACGTTATATTTATATAGTCTATATTAGGTAAGAAAGACTATTTTTTTCTTATTATCTATCTTAATTTGTATAGTGTTAAAAGTAGTAATAATATTAACTAGTATTATAATCTTAACTTTTACTATTTAAGCTATAGTTTTCTTAATTACTAGTAGCGCGTTCTAGTTCTTTTTTATAATATTATTAAGAGCGTAATAGTCTATATATACTCTTAAGCTACCTCTAGATTTATAAATAATTAAGACTAGTAAAGTATAAAAGAAGTTACTAGCTTTAATAAGACTCTTCTATAATATATTATTAATATACTTCTTAACTAATTTAGTCTTAATATATATAAAGCTATAGATATAAGGTTTTAGCGTAGTAGTGTTTAGAAGAATATCTATAGAGTAGTCTACTCTAAGTCTTTACTCTAGAAGTTAGTACGTAAGATAAGAATTAAATAAGTCTAGTAACTTATCTAAGATCTAACTAGAAACTATCTTATTAATCTACTCTTAGGTTATTAGTAGTTACTTTATTTTATTTATATCTTTCTTAAAGTTATTTTATAATATAGTAGCTACTTCTATACTTTTATAGTTTTTATTAAAAGAATTTTTAGGTTATATCTAATATACTAGATTAACCTAGATTACTTACTTAGAATATTTAGTAGTAAGTAAGGTAGTAGCTTACACTAAGATTAGATAGATATCTACTATAGTTTCTTTAGAGGTATTATTACTATACTTATTAGTTTTTATTATAGTTTTTCTAGTCTTATATTCTCTTTTAATAATATAGATATAGCTATAATAAACTATATTATTATAGACTATTTTAGATAGACCTTTATAGAGGTAGTTAAGCTTATAGTCTACTTCTAAGAAAGTAAGAGACTACTAGTCTCTAAAGTAAAGTAATAGTTAGTAATAGTCTATCTAATTTATTCTAAGAATAATATTATACTTACTAATATTTATAATATAATATATAATATAACTAGTATAGCTACTATATTAGATAGAAAGATTAATAGTAGTAGTAAGTTTAGTAACCTCTCTACTATTAGTAAGAGATAGATAGATAGGTTTTACTACTAGAATTATTTTAAGATAATAGTTATTAGTCTATACTTTATTAATAAAGTAGGCACTTACTCTAGTATTAATAAGAGTAGAGATAAGCTACTAATAATCTAGTTATATTATAGTAGACTCTAGAAATTTAAGCTATTAGCTAAAGTCTTTAGATACTTTACTACTAATAGCTATAGTAGAGATAAAAAGAGTTTTCTTTATTATAGAAGTCTTATATAGACTAGTATATAGTATAGTAGTAATCTTAACTTAGTAAAACTAGTCTTAAACGTAGTGTTAATACTAACTTACTATATACTAGTTAAGCTTCTATACATAGTTCTATATAGAAGTATCTAGTTTAAATAACTAAGAAGTGCTTTATTATTAATATAGAAGCTATTATTATTAACTAGATTATTATTATCTAGTTCTACTTTATTCTCTATTATTATATTCTTATTCTTAGTATTAAGAGTACTAATATAAATTACTATAAGAGTAGAGATTTAACTTAAAGATATAAAGGCTTTTCTATAGTAAGAAGCTAACTAGTAATATATTTAATAGTTATTCTTACTACACTTAAAGTATAGTTTAAGCTTAGCTAACTACTTCTTATTCTTATTTAACTACTTAAATACTATCTTTCTATAGATATACGTACTAGCAGTGTTATTATATTTACTAGTATTAGATATTTAGAAAGATACTAACTTTATAGTTTATCTAGTTATAGAGGTAGCTAACCTTAGTACTAGAGTAGTAGTTTTATAGCTAGTGTTAATCTACTAATATTCTTAGTTAATATACTAAGCGTAAAGAAGAAATAAGTAAATAGTCTTATTTTTATAAAAACTTATAGTAGTAGTAATAGCTAGATCTAGTTATATTAATTTATATTAAGATAAATATATAAGCTAGTAGGTATTATTAAAAAAATATCTAAGTCTAGTATAGCTCTTTACTAGTTTTAAAAAGGTTATAAAATAAGAGTATATAATATATTCTTAGTAGAGAAAGCTTAGGCTAAGCCTTATAGCTTAGTACTTAAGAATTACTTAGTATAGTAGCTCTTCTTATAGTAATTAGGTAATAATAATACTCTACGTATAACTATAGAACTTATAAAAAATAACTATAGCTTACTATTATAATAAAGTAACTAGATATTATAGTTTTAAAATAATATAAATTCTTTTATAAGAATATTTACTTATATAGCTTCTTTCTCTCTCTTTTTATCTATTTTTCTTTTTCTTATTTACTAACGCTTCTTTATTAGACTTAGTTTCTAACTTAAGTTTTTTATAATATTTTCTAATACTAAATATTTAATAGTAAGTAGCCTTATTCTTCTTCTTAGTAGTCTACCTACTTATATAGAGCTTAAAATAGCTTAAATTCTAGTAGATCTAAATAATAACTTAATTAAATTAAGCGTATTTTAGGTTCTTAAGCTTCTCTAGAAGTTCTATAAGAAACTTAAGAAAAAGTAACACTATATAGACTATATTAAATTAACTAGGTTAGTATTTAATTAGTACGCTATAATTAATATTCTAGATATAGTCTATATCTACTAGCTAGTAATTAAAGTTCTCTACTATAAGTATCTACCTTAATACTTTTTCTCTCTTTAATATTACTAGCTCTTATAACTTTATCTTTTAGTAAAGAATAATAAGGTAGTAGAGAATTTATATAAATAAGACTAAGAATATATTAAGAATATATAGAAGAACTCTAATATAAGCTTACTAATTAGAGATCTATAAATTATAAAGAGCGCTCTATAAAGTAGTAAAATAGATTAAAGAATTTAGTTATAAGTGTTAGGTAATTAGTTATATTTAGTTTAGGTACCTTAATTAGTAGTAGAGAATAAATGTTATTATTCTAAGAGCGTAGTAATAAAGTAGATAAATCTAAATATAAATTTATAAGTATAATAAATCTAAGTAGTATTCTTATACTTAAGAATACATATATATAATATAAACTTAGACTTCTATTCTATAAACTTTTAGCTAGACTTATATTATAATAATCTATTAGTAATTATTATCTTAGTATCTACTTCTTAGTTATATATTAAATACTAACTATCTAGAACTTTAAGATAGTCTAGAAAGTGCTTAGCTTTAATATTATAGATATACTTATAGACTTTCTATTAAATATAAAACTTTAGATAGTTAATAGCTTACTAATTCTCTAAGTATATTTTATACTTTATAATAGCTATCTTATACTAACGCTTATAGTTATTATTAGTTTTACTCTTAAAGAGTTTAAGCTTAGATAGCTTATAGATATATACACTACTACTAATAGTTAATATAGAAACTAGTAGTAGATAAAATAGCACTATAGTAAGGTTAGTATAAGACTTTATAGATATTAGAGAAGTAGTATTTAGTAGTAGAAATAGTAGTTATAAAAACTTTTATACTAGTGTATAACTACTTTATTAATAGTTAATACTTACGTAATTAGATATAGATATAGATTATTATTATAGCTACTATAGTTACTATCTAATAGGTTTATATAAGCGCTCTTAATAAAATAGAGTATATAGTTAGTAGTCTAGTTTATAGTAGAGAAGATAATTAGTAATAGACTTAGTTTTATAATAGGCTTTAGTAAGAGAATTATTAAGCTTATTATATACTTTAATTTTATTCTTAATTATATTAGTATACTTAATATTATAGTTATAAAGCTCTATACTATAGTAGTCTACTTAACTTTTATACTTATCTTAGATTTTAGCTATAGCCTTAGCTTTATCTATCTACTAGTTTATACTCTTAAATTTCTTTTAAAGATCTTTCTTAAGTTATACATAAGTAGGTTTATTCTTAGACTTATTACTATAGTAACTAAAATTCTTAATCTATTACTTAAGATTATTATACTTAGTATATAAAGTATTATATTCTTAAATAAAAGCTTTATAAATAGAGTTATTATAAATATTATTTATAGTAGTAGTAAGCTTCTTAAGTTAGTTTACTTTAAAAGTAAGATAATAAATCTTAGTAAGCTTCTTATAGTAGATAGCGCTAGCTATAGACTTTATAGACTATAACTATAAAGTATTATTAAAAGTAGATTCTACTTCTTATAGTTATACGCGTATATTATTAATAGTTTATTTATTTTACTTATTCTTAATAAAGTAAGTATAAATAGTATTAGTATAGTTATAAACATTAATAAGAGAAGTAATTATAAAAGTCTACTAGAAGTTAGAGCACTAAGTAATATTCTTCTAGAGATTAGAAGTATTAGTAATAGTAACGTCTATTATATTATATTAGATATTGCTTTTAGTGTAAAGTTAGCCTATACTTATAGAGTAGAAGTATTTACTATATTTATTAGTGTTAGAGTTCTCTTAGAGCTTATACTACTTATTATTAGTAGTTTAGCGTAAGTATATATAGTTAGTGTTCTTAAGGTATTCTAAGAGAGCGTTACTAATATTAATACTAATAAGTTCTTACTTCTATATAGTTATAAGCTCTTAGCTTTTACTATTTAGATCTAAAGGTATAAATAAATAGACTATCTAAAGTATACTCTTCTAGCGCTATAAGATACGCGCTTATATCTAGTAGAGAAGTAGTAGTAAGTCTATTAATAATTAGTCTTTAGTGTATCTAAGAGTTATACTACTAGTAGTAGTATTCTAGATTCTAGTTACTATTATAATAGTCTTAGTTATATTAGTTAGCGTAGAGCTTATTATAGAGTCGCGCTTATATAAGCTAGCCTTTACTTTTTATCTACTTATTCTTTATTAGGTAGATCTATTCTTTACTAGTGTTAGTAACTACTCTTATAAGTAATAGTAATATTTACTTACTAAGCCTAGCGTCTTTTTATCTATAGACTTCTAGTATAATACTTATATAATTTTTATTATTATAATATAATATATTATAGGCTATTCTAGTAAGTTACTTACTAACTTACCTAACTATTACGTATAGGTGTAGCGCTTATAGCTATTATAAGTATTAGTAATAATAATTTTAGATATTCTATCTAATATAGTAAGTAGTTACTTAATTAGTAGTAGTAGTAATAATAAGACTTATTATTACGTATAGGCGTATTTTAGATACCTAAGCCTAATATAAAGTATTCTAAAGAAATAGATTTAATATAATATAGTATAAAGGCACTATATACTATAATAGTAGGTATATACCTCTATTAAAATAAGATATTATGTATAGGTAGATTTACCTATATAGTAGAACTTTTAAAGTTTCTTACTTAATTAGAGCTAGTTCTAATTAGATAGAAGTTATAGGTTTAATCTATAATAATTAAGACTAATATCTAAAGATATCTAACTTCTTTAATATATATAGCGTAGCACTAGCTAATATTATACTAGTTTCTAAGACTAGTATTTTATATTTCTTACTAGACGTATAAGAGAGAGCTATATACTAAACTAAATAAGTACTACTATAGTAGTTTCTCTATAACAAAGTAGAACTATAATAATTACTACTATTAAGTTTAGTTTTCTTTTCTATCTTTTATATTTAGAGAATATACTTAAAGTTATAAAATACTAGTATAAAGAGTAGCTTTATACTTAGTATAACTATCTTAGAAACTTAAAAAGTAGAAAAATAAAGTTTATAAAGTAGTAGAAGAATATCTTTTTATATACTATAAATACTAAACTTAAAGTATAGCTAAGTAGACTTTAGAAGTCTATTACTACTTTCTTTAAAGATTAGTAGTAGAACACTTTACTAAAGACTTAAAGTTAGATATAGCTAGTATTACTTAGTTAGCTTAAGAGCTATTATAATAGCTTATAATAGGTTATAATATAATAAATAATATAATATATAATATAATAAATAATATAATACATAATATAATATATAATATAATATATAATATAAAAGATAATATAGAGATAATATAGAGAAGAAAGTAATTTAGATATAGCGCGCGTATACGTATACTATACTAGAGAGATAAGCTAGATAATAGTAGATATACTAGACTACTATATAAATACTATATAGAATAAAACTAAGTTATTATAATATTACAACTACTACTATAAGCTACGTAAGTACTACGTAAGGCATAGTAGAGCTATTATAATACTACTACTACTAATTTTAAAATTATTATAATTATTAGTAAATAAAGAAAGTAATTAGCTAAAACTTTAATACTATTACTACTTTTTAAGTTAACTATATATATACCTACGCGTATATTTATAGCTATAAGTATAGTAAAATACTATAAGTATATAATATATATATATCTATATTAATAAAGCTATAGTAGAAAGAATATTCTTATCTCTAATAATACCTAAACGCTACGTATTATAAACACTAATTTAAAGCACTTTACTATATCTATAAGTAGTTTAATTAATATTAAAGTCTGTACTTACTACTCTCTAATAAGTATTTTTTAAGCTTTTACTATAAATATAAAGCTTATATAGCTTTTTTAAAAGTACTTTTACTTTAATAGTATTAATATTATTATAGTAAAGTGTTAATACAGAGTAGAGTAATAATATATAGTTAGTAACTCTATATAGTAATCTTATTATAGATATATTTTCTAAATACCTTATTCTTACTATATATAACTATAGAAGTATTTAATGTTATAAAGTAGATTTATAAGTTAAATAAAGTAGAAAGTTTATATCTTCTAAGTATCTAGACTTTTATCTATAAAAACCTTTCTTTTACTACTTATATAACTACTTTAATATAGCTCTTATAACTCTAGATACTAAACTTATAGCTAGTATAAGAAAAGTACTAGTAATATTTAATAAGTAGATATTTATTAACTTTATAGTAAGTAGTAGATTAAATAGCTAAAAGTAAGTAGTACTTTAGCTAATTTTTAAGGTATTAAATATCTAAAGAGTAAGGTATTAGACTATAAAAATAGTTATATAATATAGTAGCTAATATAGCTAGCTTATAAATAATTATATAGGCTTTATATAGCCTTTCTAGACTCTAGAAATCTAGTATACTATATTATATCTTATAATATTATACTATATTATAGAAAATTAAAAAATTAACTTTTAAGCTTTTAAAACTAAGTCTAATAGACTTAAATACCTCTTACTATCTACTTATACTTTTTTTCTTATATATTTACAATAAAGACTTATAAATTATATTTATGTATTTATTACTACTAATAATATATAGAAAATATTTAGTTATGCTAGTATATTATTCTTAGTCTCTCTTTATAATATATACTACTACTACTTCTATTATAGTTAGAATTCTCTAGAAGCTTAAGTAATATCTTTAATTAATATATTTATAGTATTCTAAAAGAGCTATATATACTCTATAGTCTAATATACTAGTTAAATACTTAAGAAAGATCTTAAATATACTTATAGTCTATTAGATTAGATATATATTCTACTTTATTCTTATTAATAAGCTATTACTACTCTATTATTTAAACTATCTATCTTAGTTATACTATTAGCCTAATTTTAAGTTTATATTTATTATTATTATTAATTACTAGCCTATATAGAAGCTACTATAGATATAGCTTAAAGTATAGTAGTAAGTAAAATAATAGTAAAGAGAGTAAGAGACCTCTTAGCTTTAAACTTAAGTAGCTTCTTTACTATAGTTAAAAAATCTAGTATTTAATTTTTATATTAATAAACTATATACTTTATAGTTTTTAAAGTTCTTCTAATAATTAGTTTACTTAAAACTTTTACTAGTAGTAATAAAGTCTAGCTAATATATATACTAGACTTTACTAAACTTTGTAATAAAACTATTTATTAGTATAATAAAAATAAAGTCTAAGTAGTAGACGTTAATACTCTTAGATATATTAGATATATAGTACTATACTAAAATATCTATATTAAACTTAGAAAATAGCTTAGTATAATAGTATACTTTATTATAGTAGAATATTAATATAGAGTAGAGTAACAAAACGTAGTCTAGTAACTCTATATAGTAATCTTAATATAGGTATATTTTCTAAATACCTTGTATTCGCTATAATATAGTAGTAAAAATAGTATACGTTAAGTAGTATCTTTTTAAACTAGTAGACTTATATAAAATAGTTTATAAGATTAAAATTATTTAGCCTATACTTAGTAATAATTATAGTAGTCTTAGTTATAGTAGATATAATATAGTTTATACACTTTTTAGAGATAATAAAAGCTTTAAAGTTTTTATTACTATATTAATAAGTAAGTAGAAGATATAGAAAATAAGAAAGATATTAAAGATAAAAGAAATAAGAAATAGAAAAAAAGAAAATAAGAAAAGTAGATAATTTTACCTTTTATAGCTATAGCTAAAGAGTCTAGTATAATTATATATAAGACTATTCTACTATCTTAGAAAAGCTATTACGTAATAGATTTAGAGCTATTACTAACTAGAAGTTAGAGACTACTATACTTTACTACTTTTATACTTTATAGCTTTATCTTAGAAATAGCTTTAAATACTTTAAGTTTTTAGATATTTATTACTATTTCTCTATAGTTATAGCCTTTTCTACGTTCTATATTTATATAAAGCTTCTAGAAAGTAAATTAATATATATATAACTTTAAAATATTTTTTTAAGTATATTTATACCTTTAGAAATAGAGTATAAAAAAGATATAAATACTTTCTATTTCTCTTTCTCTATAAAATTAAAGTTTATAAGATTAAAAAGCTTTAAGCTTTATAGCTTAGTTTTAATTTCTAGAACTTTTAAAAAAATATATACTACTACTTACTATAAAATAAAATATATAGAAAATATACTTAGATTATAATTATATACTATATTACCTACCTATATTATACTTATATTTCTACACTAGAATACTTAATAGAAGAATAGACTTTATAGAGGTATCTTAGATTAGTTTAGAGACTTTACACTAGTATTACACTTACTATAGCTTACTAAGTTATCTTTTAGTATTAGTAGTTACGTAAGATATATTTTAATACTACTAGCTAATAGTATAGATAGCTATTAGTATTAAATTATAAATATTAAGAAGTTATTACGTTATAATTACGCGCGTAGTAATTATTATATTTATAGTATAGTTATAAGTGTAATAAGTTATAAATCTAAGCTTATATTAGAAATCTTTAAGTTAAAATTTAAAGTTTAATATAGTAATATATAATTACGTAATTACGTTATTACGTAATTTAAAAAATTTAGTATAGGCTCTATCTTCTAGGTCTAGAGAAAACCTATTATAGTATATAATTATAAGTTTAATATTAATATAAATATTTGTAAAGTATTTATTTCTAACTAAATTAATCTTTTTATAATAATTATAGTACTATAAAAAGAGTCTTTTATAAAACAAATTTCTATACTAATAATAATAATAAGAGTAATAATATTATTTATATAAACTCTAAGTTAAAGAATATTAAAGATTAGTTATAAACTTATTACTTTAGTAGTAGCTTTTATAAAATAGATTTTCTTCTAAAAATACTTAATTTTTTTTCTTTTTATTTAGAGTCTTAAGCTTTACTTATTAGAGTATATTACTATTCTATTATAATTCTATGTTTTAAGTAATACTAAGTACTTTACTCTATACTTATAGACTATAATAAAGTAATTAAAAAAAATCTTTTTTTTTAGTATATAGTAAATAGTGTAATTTAAACTTATACCTTTAGAATCTTATATTTCTAATACTAAAGCTTTCTTATCTTAAATATTAGTTAAAGCTTTACTAAAGTAAAATACTAGTCTAACTCTATTATTTTAGTATAGAGCTTTACTAAAGTTTTACTAACTAAAGCTAAATACTAACTTAGTAACTAAGCGTACTAAAGCTTACTAATATACTACTATAGAATAGTATCTATAAAAGCTTATTACTTTGTTAAGTATACTAGTGCAGAAATACAGGTACAACGTAGTTAAGTAATATAGTATATAATTATAATACAGGTGTATTTTCTAAACACTTTATTTTATAGTAGATAGTAGTATATATTTTTTTAAAGGTTCTAGAAATTAAAACTAAGCTATAAAGTTTAACGCTCTTAAACTTTATATAAAAGTATAAAGGCAAAAAGCTAGAATTTAACTTAGAAACTATAGAGAAAGAAGTATAATAGAGTATATATTCTATATATCTCTAGAAGAATATTTAGAAGTTATATATATATCTTATTACTTTCTAGAAGCTCTATATAGAAGTAGAAGATAGAGAGAGCTATAACTATAGAGAAATAGTAATAAATATCTAAGAACTTAAGTATTTAAAGCTATTTCTAAAATAAGACTATAAAGTAAGAAAGTAGTAAAGTATAGTAGTTTATAACTCTTAGTTAGTAATAACTCTAAATCTATTACGTAATAGCTATTCTAAGATAGTAGTAGAAGAGTCTTATACGTATAATTATACTAAACTCTTTAGCTATAGTTATAAAAAGTAGAATTCTCTACTTTTCTCTTTCTCTTTTCTTTTATCTTTCTTATCTTTCTTATCTTCTATATCTTTCTTATCTTCTATATCTTTCTTATCTTCTATATCTTTCTTATCTTCTATATTTTTCTTATCTTCTATATCTTCTACCTATTAATGTAGTAATATTAACTATAAGAGCTTTTATTATCTCTAAGACATATATAGACTATTCTATATCTACTATAACTAAGACTACTATAGTTATTACTAAGTATAGGCTAAGTAAGTTTAACTTTATAAACTATCTTATAAAACTCTACTAGTTTAAAAAGATAATACTTAAAGTATACTATTATACTAGATTATTCTTTAGGTTTAATATAGATAATATAGTATAATACTATATATCTAATATATCTAAGAGCGTTAACGTCTACTATCTAAACTTTATCTTTATTATACTAATAGGTAGTTTTATAAAGAAGTATACTAGAGTATAGTATATACGCTAGCTAGATCTTATTACTACTAGTAGAAATTCTAGATAGACTAATTATTAGAAGAACTTTATAAACTATAAGATACTTATTTATTAATATAAGAATTAGATACTATATATTCTAACTATAGTAGAGAAGCTATTTAAGTTTAAAGCTAAGAGGTCTCTTACTTTCTTTACTATTATTCTATCTACTACTATACTTTAAGCTATACCTATAGCAGCTTCTATATAGGCTAGTAATTAATAATAATAATAATAATAACTATAAACCTATAATTAGGCTAATAATATAAGTAAGATTGATAATTTAGATAATAAAGTAATACTAATAGCTTATTAATAAGCTTATAGTAGAATGCGTAACTAGTATAGACTATAGATATATTTAAGATCTTTCTAGAGTATTTAGCTAGCGTATTAGGCTATAAAGAATATATAGCTCTTTTATAGCACTATAAGTATATTACTACTACTACTAATTCTAGAATTTTCTTAAGCTTTTAGGTAATTATAACTATAATAGAAGTAGTAGTAGTAGTAGCGTTTACTTTTAAGAGAAACTACGTGTAATATAGTAGTAACTACTACTTCTAAGTATTATCTATATAATATTAGTAGTAATAAATAAGTTAATATAAAATTATAAGTCTTTGTTATAAAGTTATATAAGAAAGAGAAGTAGTGTAGGTAGATAGTAAGAGGTATTTAAGTTTAGGCTTAGTTTTAATAGCTTAAAAGTTTATTTGTTTATTATTTATAACATAGTATAATGTTATAAGATATAACGCAGTAGGCTCTATCTCTAAAGCCTAGAGAAAATCTATAAAAGCTTATATATTATTAGCTATATAAGTATAGTAAGAGAATATCTATATAAAATCTAGGTATAACCTTATATATATTACGTCTACTTAGTAGTAATATAATTTATTACGTATATATTAGTTAATATTATAGAATTCTAGATAATTATAGAGATATTATAGAAGTAGAAGACTTTATAAGCTAATACTATATAATATAGCTATAGATAATTCTATAGATAAGAAAGTACTAGATAGTGTAGTTAAAGAGCTATTTATATATAAGAATTAAAATTCTATATTATATATTCTTCTAGTATATAGTAGTAAAATTTAATACTAGTTAAAACTTACTATATTAAAATAGCTACTATAAATGCGCGTACTTAATATAAAAAAACTAAAAAGTATATAATTTATACTAGTATCTCTATAAGTACTATTACTTAGTTTATACTTTAACTTAAAGAGGTCTACTATTATCTTAGTCTCTAGAATACCTTCTAGCTAAATTTAAGTTACTTTAACTTAGTATATTATTTTATAGTATATATTATTATAAGTATTTAGTATATTAAGCTCTTATAATACTTTATAAATATAACTAAAAGTAGTTTTTCTTAAAAGAAACTAAAGAGCTTATATAGTATAAAGTAGCGTCTAAAAGATAGCTACTATCTAAAGCTTTAGTAGTAGTAGTAGCTTATTAGATTTACTATAGCTAGCTTAAGTAGTACTTAATTTATAAACTTTTTAAGCTTTTATACTTAAGTAAAGGCTATTCTTATATAAAAGTATTTACTATTCTTTCTATAAATCTATAAACTCTTCTTTTATCTTCTAAAACTCTCTAAATTAAATAAGTTAACTAATATAAATAAGCGCGCGCGCGTACTTATAATAAGTAACTTTAATAATATATAGTAGAGAATAATACTAGAGATTAGAGAGATAGATATAGTAAGTCTTAACGTAGAAGAGTAGATTAGTAGAGCGTATTAGTAAGAAAGAGAAAGAGATAAGCTAGTATTTATATTATTATTTATATTAGTATTTACATAGTTATATCTATATTATAATAATATAATTAAACTATAAACCTAAATACTAAGTTCTAAGTACTAAGTACTAAGTAGTAAGTAAATACTACTACTCTTGTATACCTAAATCTATAGTAATAAAGCTATAGTACTAAAAATACTTATAGTCTAGTAGAATAATATAAAGTTTACTCTATAATTAAGTAGGTAATAAATTAAACTCTTACTTTAGATATTTATAGCTTAAATAGTATAGAAACCTATTACACCTTAAATAAAACTTTAGTACTAACTTTTAGAATTATACTTTAGAGAATATATAAAACTATAGTAAAAGTAAACTAATAGAACTTAAAGGTTATGTAGAATTATTAAGTAGAAAAAGACGTAGTAAGCGTAATTATAGTAGCTATAAACCTTATTAAAAGCGTAGGTATAGAAAGTATAGAATAGGTAGCTAGAATATAGTAGAGATTTAATATAAGCTTCTATAGAAATAGAAGTATTATATTTTTTAGAATTAATTATAAGAACGTATTTAATTATTTTAATAATTCTAATATTATTTCAAAAGACAGTTTTATTTAATATAATTTAAAATAGATAATAATAGAAAATAGTATAGAGCTAGATCTACTACTAAAGGCGTTTTATAAGAAGAAAAAATATTCTAGAAAAATCTTTATTTCTACTTATAGCTTAGGTAATAATTAGCTATTAAAAGCTCTTTTCTACTTAATTTTATTTAAAATCTAAATATTAAATAGAGAGCAGACTTCCTCTAATATAGAATTTAATAATAATTATAACTATCTATAATTACGCATAGAGCTAGAAGAACGTATTTTAATAAAATTCTTAAAGATTATACTAGAAGCTATAAAGAATATAATAGCTAAGAGTATTATAGACTTTGTTTAAAAAACTATCTTTAGGTAAAGATTAAGATTATCTACTTTTAAAATTAACTAAAGCTTTATATAGAAAAAGAAAAAAAAATAATAGTTATATTTCTTTTTATTTTATGTTCTAGAATAACTAGATTTAGAAGTTTAAGATAAAAAAGGTAGTATCTTTTTATATTAACTAAATCCGCTAGATAAGTTATTAATATAACTATTATAGTAGTATTCTGTAAAGATAATAAGGCTTTTAATTCTATTTATATAAACTAACTAATTTATTTTATAATAGAAATACCTAGTTTAAAAAAGTAGATAAATAATAGAATTAGAAATATCTGTAAATTAATTCTATAAATCTTAAATTATAATTTAAAGAAGCTTTTAAAGATTAGATTCTGCTTAAATATAATAAACTATTAAATAAGTCTTAGTTTAAACCTTTCTCTCTAAAGTAGAAATATTTAAAGATTTAAAGTATAGTTCTACTATTAAAACCTATTATATAAAGCTAAGTAGTGTATATAACTTAGTTTGTTTACTAGATATAATTTAGTTTATAGTATTAGTTATCTAGCTAGACTTAGATCTAATTCTAGTTTAAAATTTTTTAATTGCTAAAAACTTTTTTTTAGTTATTTTCTAAAACTAATTACTCTACCTTTAGTCTAACTTTATAATTCTTAGATTCTTAAAAGTCTAGTAATAACATTATTACACATCTTAGATTTTTTTACAAAGGTATTAGTAGCTTAGATTAGAGAGGTAATTTAGCTTTTAAAAGAATAACTTATAAAAACTAACTTTATATTAGCACTTCTAAAAATAATTTCTATAATAATATAGCTTTTAGTTATATTATTAAACTACAAAAGACTATAGCTATTACTAGCGTAGAAGTAGAATATACCGCTTTTAACAGAAGCTAAAGTAACCTATATAAAGATTATAATAACTTAGTTATTATTATCTTTTTATTATTATTAAGCTTTGTTAAGATTGCACTTATTATTATTTCTTAACAAATTAGAAAAATTCCTAGTAAATCTAATTGCTTACGTAATTAAGATTTTAGTAGCTAGTTTTAATCTGCTATACTAGAAG
>NW_026055839.1:0-22448 GCF_023758015.1 Alternaria viburni
GTAGAGAATTTAGTAATCTATAAAATACTAAATAGCTTTAAAAAGCTAGAATTATATATATAGCTTAACTACGCGCTCTATAAATTATAAGACTCTCTATTATTATAGTATAAAAAGTTTTTAGAAATACTAAGATTTATTAGTATAATAGCTTTTTAATAAGAGCTATATGTTTTCTTTAATTTAGAATATAAGATTCTTATTCTCTTCTATTTTAATAATATTTTATTACTCTATTATAAGAATATAATATAATAAGTAATAGCTATATAGGCTAAGATCTCTAGTAAGTATAAAATCTAAGATTAGAAAAATATAGAGTAGTTTTTTAGTATTTATATAATTAAAAACTAATATCTAAATACTATTATACTTATTTATAATATATATATAGATAAGATACTTAAGAAGTTTAAGCTTAAAGATAATTTTTTTTTTTAATACTTTTACTATTAGAGAAGCTAATTAAGAATACTAAAGAAGTAACTAAGCCTAAAATAAAAAAATACTAAAAACAAGTTAGCTTTATACTTTATATAGTATATATTACCTTAAAGCTTTTATACTTTTTTATAAACTTAAGTAATAAGTATAAAAAGACTATAAAGTAAGTAATTATATATCTCTACTATACTTACTATAATATAATCTAGTATAGTAACTATAATAAGCCTAATCTATTAATTACTAGAGATATATTTTTTACTAATAATTTAGAAACTTACTAATTTTCTTATAAATATATTACTATACTATATAAAAACGTAATTTTCTAGAAAGCTACTAAGTAAAGTATAGTTACTACTTTTTCTACTAAAGTAAAGCTACTTACTCTTAAGTATACTACTAAAAAAGCTATAGTACTTAAGTACTTTTTTAAAAAGCTACTACTTAATCTTAAAAAACTTTAGCTAGTTTAGTATAATAATTAGTAGACTATTAAGCTAGTTATTAAAAAAAAAAGTATATTACTACTTAGCTTAAGTATATTAATATCTAGAATATATAGCTATAGTAAGAATACACTAAAGAATTATTTAAGGTTAAGTATTTAAAGACTATACTTATACTTATAGATAGATTAACTAAATTACTTACTTAGTAATAGTTTTAAAAGTTTAAATAGCTACTTAATTTATAAAATTTATAATATATAATTCTTAAAAAGTAGATAGAGTAAAGAGATCTTTATTTAGACTACTACTATAAAAGTTAATTATATCTAAGCTAGATCTTAGTTACTCTAAATAGCGTTTAGTTATAGAAAAGTAATTACTAATAATTAACGTAAGTATAAAATAGCTAAATTACTAAACTTTTTCTTTATATAAATCTATATAGCTACTAACTTACTAACTACTATAGTTATAATCTTTCTAATTATAACTCTTATAGTAATTTTTATTAAACTTATCTTTATTAGCTTAGCTACTCTTATAGTTCTTAACTAAAGCTTATAAATAAGTAGTCTTAGTAGTATAAGTTAATATATAAATCTTAAGTACTAGATACTTTTACTTTATAAATATTACTTTCTTTTTATACTTAGTCTTAGCTAGCTAATAATATATATATTTATAGAATCTACTACTTATAATACTAGATATTAAGAAATTAGACTAGTAATTATAAAGCTAAAAATTATAATACTAAGTCTAGAAATTTTACTACTAAAACTAAGAGTCTTACTACTAAGACTAAGAGTTTTACTACTAAGAGTAATAACGCTTATACTAATTATACTTCTAATTCTAAGGTTACTAATTTCTAAAATATAAAGCCTAAGACTAAAACACTAGTAGCTACTACTACTAGAATAGACTTTAAAAATAATATTTAAAGTATTATAATAATAGATTAAAGACTATAAGTAAATAACTCTAAGTAGAAATTATAAATAAAGGTATCTAACTACTACTTATATTAATTTCTTTTTTTCTTTTACTTAATATTATAAACTTACTATAAGCGCTATATTAATTAGAGTTATTAAAATTTATAAATAAAGTAGTCTTTAAGCTTTTCTTACTTAAGAACTTAAAAGTTCTATCTAATAGTTTAGATAAAGTCTTAAAACTACTTTTAGCCTTTTTCTTCTACTTCTTATAAGCGTAGAGATCTTAATAGAGCTATTTATAATAATTATAAGCTTTATCTATACTTTAGCACTATTATTAAGTTAGTAAAAAATTAAAAGAAATAAAAGAGAGAATTATAAACTTACTTTAGGTCTATAGTAATCTACTATACTTTTATATTTCTTCTATATATTCTTATTATATAGATAGTAATTATAAAAGTTATAAAAGAGATAATATATAATCTTATAAAAACGCATAAAATAATTAGCCTTTAGAATATTATTAAAAAGTTATTAATAAGTATAATACTTATACTAAAGATATTAAATATTATTATAGTTAGATATTACTTTAACTTACTTATATAGATAACTAGTATATAGTAGATACTAATAATTTTAATAAGTCTTAAGCTAAAGAAGAGCCTTACTCAAAAATTTCTTATTAAAGTAACTATAATAATAATTATAACTTTTACTTAAAGAATTTTACTACTCTTAACTTTATATACTTTAGTTCTTAATAAAATTAAATTACTAAAAGCTAGACTTTTAAGTCTAAAAAGTATTATTATCTATAAAGATACTACTATAAAGATTATACTTAATAGTTCTTTAAATATTTTTATTATTAAAGTTATTAAACTAAGAGCGCTTATAACTTAAGTAGAAACTATTAATATATAACTTTAAGTACTTATAATACTTAGCTTAATTTTTATAAAAGTTAGTATTAAAGTTATTAATTATTATAAAGCTCTAACTTAGTTAACTATTAAAATTTATAAAGCTTTAAGTTAGTTAAGTGTTAGAAGCTTAGTTGTCTTATTAGAAGCTACTAAAGAATAAGTTATTTACTACTATTATTCTAGAAAAAGAAAGTAAAAATTTTATAGCTACTTAGAGTTATTTATATAAAGAAGGTAAAGTACTTAATTATAGAGTATTATTATATTAAGCGCTATTATGCTAAGTACTAAGTTATATATTATAATTACTACTACTAGAAGTATTATAGTTAGAGCGTAGAACGCTATTATAGTAGAAGCTAAAGCGCTAACACTTATAGCTATTATTAGAGTTAAAAGTTAAGTTATTAAACTAAATTATAATAGTTAGCTATTAATTTAAGTATAAAAGTAAGAACTTACTATTATAATAAAGAGAATAAAAAAGTAAGTAAAGTAGAGAATTAGGTATTAAGAGCTTAAGAGCGCTAAAGCTTAAAAGCTAAAAATCTTAAGTAGATAAGTTAATTAGATAAGTAGCTTATTATCTTAAAAGCTTAAGTGTCTTAATAAAATAGAGATATAGATAACTATAGTAAAAAAGAGAAAAATTAGAGAAGTTATTATTATAAATAAAGTCTTTAATTCTAGTCTAAGCGCGTACTTATATAAGTAGCTAGCGTAGTCTATTAAGCTATTAATAATACTATAAATCTTACTTAGAAAAGATTAAAAGCCTAGATCTTACTATTAGAATCTTCTCTTAATAGTTAAATATCTAAATTCTTATAGCTATTAGCTTAATTCTAGACTATTATAAAGTAATTTCTAACTTAATAAAGTTAATTTTTAAACTATAAAGCTACGTTTAAATAAGTAAAAGCTTTCTTCTATTAGTATTAAGTATAATTAAATACTTATTTAGGCTATATTCTGCTACTATACTTTAGATTCTTAAGTCTAGACTTTACTAAAGTATACTAATTATAGTAAACTTAATAAAATTTATCTAAGTAAAGTAGATTAATACTCTTACTACTTTAAAGAGTATATTAAAGTTAGAGAGTAGTTATAATTACGTAATCTTAGACACGTAATTACTTAGCTCTTAAGTATTTAGCTAAGAATTTTATTTTAACTTTCTTTAGTAGTATAATAATTATAATATACTTAAATATCTCTAATTATTAATTGTCTCTAGCTCTAATAGTATATAAGTACTAGAACTAATTACTTATTAAATTTAGCTACTAGCTTATACCTTCTATTAGATAGGTAAGATAGAGAAATAATAGTTAATTTATACTAAATTATTAATTATAGAAATCTTAGCTATAGTATTAGGTAAATAATAGCTAAACGCATTAAATGTTTAAAGCTAGTATTAATCTAAAGTAGATAAGACTTTGTATATATTCTTTTATAGTTAATATCTATTAGAACTATACTACTCTTAATTCTAATAAGTTTAGTTTTTCTTAAGCTTAATTTAAGAATTATATTATATAACCTAGATAACTAATTAGTACTTTTAGTATTATCTCTTTTTTTAAGAAATAAGCTACTTAGTAAAGTATATATAGTTAGAGATTTAGTATATCTAATTAGATTTTATCTATACTTACTACTAGCCTTATAAAGCTAAGCTAAATATTTAAAGTTTACTTACCTATTACTTAACTATAGTAAACGTAAGAGCTTTATAAAGAACTTTCTTAAGATTTACTCTTAATTTACCTTTAAATATATAATATAAACCTTTAATAGAATTATAAAAAATCTTAATAAAAATAATATAAGCTTAAATTATAATCTTGTAAAGCTATAGAATAGTAGTAAGTAAGTTAAAAATAGTAAGATTACCTAGTATTTAAATTTTCTAGTCTGGTAGAAAAGTAAATATTTAGATGTATCTTTTTAATATTTAGATTCTTTAGAACTGTCTCTATTTAATATAATTCTTCTTAATAATATAATAACTTCTAAGTAAATCTATAATTATAATACTAATTATCTATACGCTATATAGACTAAAATCTTTAATAATAATATAAGATAAACTTTATTACTAATATACCTATTATGTTTAAAACTAAGTTAAGAATTTAGAACCTTATTTTCTCTTACTTTCTATTATATATAATATAAAGTTTAGAAAAGTAGTATATTAAAGTCTATTCTAAATATTATTAGACTTTGTACTTAGCTTAAACTTATACTAAATTCTTTAGATTTACTAAGGTACTAGTACAATATAATCTAAGATCTTAATATTATTAAAAAAAGTATTAATACAATTTAAAGTAATAATATATAGTTTAAAAATTATATACTAATATTAATATAAATATATCTCTAAATACTTAGTACTTACTATATATAGGTATTATAGATAAAAAACCTCTTTTTATAATATTTACTATAAACAAAGTACTTTAATAATAATAGTACATAAGTTATAATACTTATATAAGAAAATAGTAATAGAAACTTTCTTTCTAAATCTTTAAGAAAGAGATAGAGCTATTATACTAAAAAATATTAAAACACTCTTATTTTAATATTAAATATAATAATAAGCCTACTAGAATAAATACTAATAATAATAATAAAATAATCTTAATAAACGTTCTAGTAAAGTAGTAGAATTTGTATTATAATATATTATTATGTTAAAGTCTTATTATTAGCTACAAAACTAATAAAGAAATATAATAGAACTAGTATTAAACTAATATACTACGTAAGTAAACTATAGTTAAGAATTAAATTTAATTATAGTACTATAATAAAGTTAAAGGTTTATAATAGTAAACTATAGTATAGAAAGTAGTAGCTTAGAGAGAGTTATATAACTATGTATAGATAAGTTCTTTTTTAAATTTTAAATTACTCTTACTATCTTAAAGAGCTTCTTAAATCTCTAAAAAATCTAAATACCTAGCTAAAAATCTTAGTATTACTTCTAATTCTAATACTAATTTTAATATTAGTTTAAATAACTTCTAGTTCTACTTTTACATTACTACTTAAAACCTTTTATTTAGCTTAAGTAAACTTTATTTATTAGTTTCTAGTAGTATTTTTTATAGTAATATTAATATTATTAATACTAAGAACTAGAAGTGTATTAAGATTAAAAATTATAAATATTAAAAATAGTATTAGATTTCTATAAAATATAGCTATTACTTTTATCTAAAAAAAAGATTTAGAGTCTATTACTTCTTACTAGTTAGAGTATATATCTATCTTATATTACTTTAGTAAT
The DNA here is from genome assembly GCF_023758015.1 of Alternaria viburni. Lineage (NCBI taxonomy): Eukaryota > Fungi > Ascomycota > Dothideomycetes > Pleosporales > Pleosporaceae > Alternaria > Alternaria viburni. Next base: position 6,080 of record NW_026055839.1, read on the forward strand.
AATAGCTATAATTAAGACATTATTCTATCTCTATAATTTAGAATAAAATAGTATTTCTATATTCTTAATCTTGTATCTTATAAAGCTTATAGCTATATTATTAAAACTAGTACTATTAAAAAATACGTATAAAATACTTCTATAGATTATTAGATAGGTAAATTATCTTTATATAGGTAACTAGAGAAATTAAAACATTTAGCTAGTAGCTATAGCTAGTAACTATAGCTTATAGCTATAGTATATAACTATAGCTTTACTTTAAGCTTTATAAAGCTATTTAAGAAAGTATAGTACTAGAGTATTATTTAATGTACTTTTTAATATATAAAATTCTAATTTCTATATAAACTCTCTAATATACGCTAGCGTATATTAAGTAATAAGACTTTTATTAAAAAAGGCTTTCTTAATTACTATTAGTCTTATAGATATTTAACTCTTCTAATATATATAGTATAGCACTAGTTAAAATTATACAAGGCTCTAAGACTAGTATCTTATACTCTTTACTAACTATATAATAAAGAGCTATATACTACACTATATAAGTTATACTACTTTATAATACTATAGTAAAGTATAAATAGTAAGTTTATACACTACTCTAGAATTTATAAGCTTATTATTTTAGTTTCTTTCTTTTAGTAAAGTATTTATAAAAAGTATAGTAATAAAACGTAGTTAGTAACTCTATATAGTAATCTTAATATAGGTATACTTTCTAAATTACTTATACTTACTATTTATAGCTATTATAATTAATATAACTATTTTTATTATATTTACTATAAATATACTTTATAAATAATATTAATAACAATAATATACTTATAAAGAGTAATAGTAATAAAGAGTTTTCTAGTATACTTATAAGTAGACTTAAAAGTAGTAATAAGTAAGTAATAAAGCTATAGAAATGTTTTTATATTTTATAAAGTTAATATAAAAGTGTTTTAAATAAAAGCTTTTAATAAAGATCTTAGTAGAAAGAGTAAAAGTTAGAGTATAGTATAATATAGCTTTTCTTTTTACTATAAAAGTAAATAAGTAGAAGTCTAAGTAGGTGCGTAAGTAAGCTCTAGATTTAAATTAATATTAAATTTTAGTACTATACTACTATAGAATAAAAATAATTTTACGTAAGTAAACTATAGTATAAAGAATAGTAACCTTAAAAGAACTAAAAGAATTCTATATATAGAGAATACTTTCTATTTTTATTTTTTTATTTATCTAATAACTTTCTATCTTAAAAAACTTCTTATATTTCTAAAAGGTTCTTATATTATTCTAAACTTTTAATATCTAAGTATAACTTCTAAGCTTAATACTAATACTAATATTACCTTAAAGAAATTAAGCTTTACTTTTCTTTTTATACTTACTATCTAAGTAGATCTCTTTAACTTTTTAGTACTTAGCTTAAATAATAGCTACTTAGTACTACTAATAAGCTTAGTTTCTTATAAAGTCAGTACTATTAATACTAATATAGTCTTTAATACTTTATACTTTTAAGTATAGAAATATAAAGATAACTTTAGAAATATATTAGTAATATTTATAAATATTATTCTACTAAGAGATTTTAACCTAAAAAATAAAGAAGTATATACTTATTTTTATAATAATAGACTATTTATTATTAAGTTATTCTAAATAAATATACTATTTATATACTAAACTATTAAAAAAAAAAGAATAAGACCTTTACTTAGAAGAAGTTTAAGCGTTAAAAAGAGTAGATATAATATATTATACTATAATAGTACTAGTATAAGTAGTAGTAAAAAAGTAGATATAGTTAAATATACTTTATTTCTAAACTTTACTCTAATAGTTAGAAATACTTAAGATTATAAAAGAGATAAAAGAAAAACTATAAGTATAAGTAGATTAGTAATAGAGCTAGTAAGCTAAGAAATAGTAGTTCTAAGAAATTTTAAGTAATCTAAGTATTATTATAAAGTATAAAAAGCTATAGTAAAAGCTAAAAGCTAATACGTATAGATAAAGATTAAGTAAGTAAGTAGGTAAGTAGATAGGTAAGTAAGAGTAATTATAGATAGTAAGTAGTAGTTATATAATCTAGCTAATAAAGCTAGACTTATAAGTAATTATATAGAGAATATAAGCTACTAGTAATTATATAAGTATTATATAAGTATTTAAAATTAGTTTAGAGACTTTATACTAGCGTAGCTAAACTTAGTTTCTTTTTAGTATTATATAATTATAATAGACTAGTACTAGTACTAGTTTTTAGTTTAAATAGCTATTAGTAATATAAAATAAATCTAAAGTAGTTAGCTTATTATAATTATAGATAGTAACTATTATATTAGTAGTAGTAGTAGTAGTATAAGTATAAGTATTATAAGTTATAAATCTAGGCTTACGTTAAAGATTTTTTTAGTCTACTTTTAGAGTTTATTATAGTAAAGCGTTATTATATAGTTATATAATTATATAATTAGGTAGTTTTTAAAAAGGTACGCTATATACTTTATCTTCTAAATCTAAAGAGGTAAAGTTTCTTTATAAAATAGTATAACTATAATTATTTCTACTATAAAGTTTAGTATTCTTTTTTATCTTTAGTAGTTAAGTAATATACTTAGAGTAATAAACTACTTATATAAAAAATAGCTTTATACTTAGTATAACTAATTTAGAAACTTAGTAAGAAAGAATTTAAAATTCTTAAAATAGTAGAAGAATTACTTATTATATTATATAAATACTTAATATAAAATATAGCTATATAAGCTCTAAAAGTTTATTAGTACCTTATAGAGAAGTTAGTAGTAGTAGACTCTACTAAAGACTTAGAGTTTAATGTAGCTAGTATTATAAAGTTTTCTAAGTTAATAGTATTACTTACTTAGCTTAAGAGCTATATTATTAGAGTATAATAGCCTATAATATATATTACTAGATAATATAATACTTAATATAATAAATAATATAATTAATAATATAAGAATAATACTAATATATAAAGTAACTTAGATAGAGTATATAAGAGTATAATACTAGAGGCTACTAGAAATAATAAGCTAGATAATAGTAACTATACTTAATTATAGTATCTAAATAAGTACTATATAAAGTATCTAGATTATTATAAACCTACTACTTCTACTATAAGCTACGTAAGTACTATATAAAGCGTAGTAGAGCTATTTTAATATAATACTACTACCTTTATTATTATAATTATTAGTAATTAGAGAAAGTAATAAGCTAAGACTTTTTAGAACTTTATTGTTTTCTAAATTAACTTTATACCTATCTACGTAGGTTTTAACAATAATAAATATATAGTAAAGTACTAATAGCGTAATATATATATATATATATAGTGTTAAAGCTTAAGTAAATATCTCTTACTATTTTATATTTAAAGTAATAAAAAGTAAAGTTATAACTTTACTTTAGAAACGTTAGAAGCTTTAAGCTCTATAGCTTAGTCTTTACTTTTCTATTTATTAGAAAAATATATACTATTATCTACCTAAAAATTATATATTTATAGAAAACCTTTCTTTATAATTATTTTATTCTATATTACTCTACTATATTATACTTTTTTTTCTATACTACTATACTAATTAAACTAGTAGTTATACTATACTCTATCTTTTAAAATTTAGAATAGAATTATAATAATTAGACCTATAAAGCATAACCTATTTAGAAGTTAACTAAAGCACTTAATAATTGTATTAAAATACTTTTATAAAGAAAACATTTTAAACTTTAAGTATTATATAGAAAACTAAATATTAATCTTTTTATTACATTTTTAAGTATATATCTAGGCTAAAAACTAGAAACGCTAGAAAGATAATAGAACTTAGAGTTAGCTAAGTATATTATAACTGCTTACTAAATAGTATACTAAGATTAATTATAATAGAATATTAATATAGAGTAGAGTAATAAGATATAGTCTAGTAACTCTATATAGTAATCTTAATATAAGTGTATCTTCTAAATACTTTATATTTACTATAATATAGTAGTAAGTATTAAGAAAACTATCTTTATAATATTTACTATAGATATAGTATTTTAAAAATAATAGTAAGATAGTTATAAAGAGTAATAGTAATAAAAGCTTCTTTAAAGAACTTAGAAAACTTAAAAGTAGTAATAAGTAAGCTATAAAGCTATAGAAATATTAAAATTCTAAAAATATATATTTAGATAAGCTTTTAGAGCTAGATAAAAACTAATAGTAATAATAAGTAGCTCTTATTAGTAAAAGAGCTAGAATTTAAAAAGTAGTATAATATTAACTAAAAGCCTCTTTATTAGCTATAAAAGTAAGTAGATAACTATAGTTAGTATAAAGGTAAATATTTTTATAGAGGTTAATACTATAGTTTAAAGAATAGCTACTTTATATAGTATTTATCTAAAAGCCTATATATTTAAATAATACTTCTCTTAACTATAAATCTTCTTTTCTAACTTTTTAAAATTTCTAATATATACTACTTATTTCTTAATAGATAATACTTAGTCTAAATTAACTACTTTTCTATACTTATAGAGAACGTTCTTATCTTTAATATTTAGATACCTAGTATTATAGAAAATATAAGCTTAAATAACCTTACTATATATATAAGTAGTTTAATTAATATTATAGTCTATACTAGCTACTTTATAATAGCTATTTTATAAACTTTAGCTATATATATATAGCTAGTATAGCGCTAGAGTAAGAGCTTTAACTTTAATAGTTTTACTATTATAAAATAAATTAATAAATACCTAAAACGCGTAGTAAGTCTATATCTTCTAAGTATATAGACTTTTATCTATATAGACTATTTTTCTACTACTTATATAATTACTTTAAAGTAGCTTTTATAACTCTAATTACTAGATACTAAACTAGTAGCTAGAGTAAATAGAGTACTAGTAATACTTAATAAGTAGGTATTTATTAATTCTATAGTAGGTAGTAGATTTAATAGCTAGAAGTAGATAGTACTTTAGCTAATTTAGAATACGCTAAATATATAAAAAGTATTATATTAAGCTATAAAGGTTATATAATATAGTAGCTAATATAGCTAGGCTTAAAGATAATTACATATAAAATATAGATTACTAGTAATTATATAGCTAATTATATAAGTAATATATAAATATCTTAAGTTAGTTTAAAAGCTTTATACTAGCGTTAGGCTTACTAGATTACTTTATAGTATTAGTAGTTACGTAAAGCACACTTTAATACTACTAGTTAATAATCTAGATAGCTATTAGTATTATATTATAAATATAAAGTAGGTAGTATATTATAATTACGCGTATAGTAAATATTATATTAGTAGTAGTATAAGTATAGGTATTATAAGTTATAAATCTAGGCTTATGTTAGAGATTTTTAAAGTTAAATTTAGAGTTTAATATAGTAACGCCTTATTACGTAATTACGTAATTATATAATTACGTAATTACTTAATTATAGAAGAAGTACACTATAGACTCTGTCTCTTAGGCCTAGAGAGATAAACTAAGATTAAAATCTCTTATAATTAACCTTAGCTTAAAGCATATATATTTATAAACTTACTAAATTTTAGCTTTTTATAGAAATCTTTTACTTTTTAAGTAGAAATATATATAGTAAAGAGAAATTGTTCTTTCTATTAGAATAATATAATTTAATCTTAGATATACTAACTCTAATTCTAGTAAAATACTAGAAGAACATTCTTCTTAAATTTAGGTATTAAGTTATTTAGTATAATAGAGTATATTATAATAATTATATTAGTAAACTACTTTCTAAAGCTTACTAGTTAGTTTCTCTTAAAATAAACTAAAATTCTAATTTTAATATTTAAGTTATATCTCTAAAGTATTATAAAAATAAATTTTCTTTTTTCTAGTAAGTCTTTTTTATATATAAAACTTTAATATAAGATTTACTTTCTATTTTACTATAAAAGAGATACAAAATACTAATAAAGATTATAATAATTATACTTTTTATATTTACTAAAGTAGATTTTATTTAGAAAGTAAAATATTAAAAATTAATAAGAAAATAAATAGTGTACTTTTAGTAAGTTCCTAATACAAAGATATCTTTTCTTCTTTAGAGTAAAATATAGTAATATATAATAGCTTTATTTTATAATAGAGTGTTTTATACTCTTATAAATTATCTCTCTATTCTTAGTAGATTAGATACTAAATACTTAAGCTAGATTATAAAGTTTTACCTAGATTTAATTTGTAGTAGATATAGGTTTACTCTAATTACTAGAACTTAATATTTTATAATTCTTACTATACTTAAGTAATCTAGTATAGTATATAGAAGATTAAAGAGAGATTCTATTTCTTTATCTATTTATCTAGTAGAAAGATAAAGTAAAGACTAAAGCTTCTATATAGATACTTAAGTAGAAGAGTTTTAAATATATAATCTTAATATACTTCTTAATAAAACTTAGATATAGATTAAGCTATAAGTAATTTAAAGAAAAACGTTACTTAGTTTAGTAATTAAGTATAAAGTTAGAGTAGAAATAGTCTAAGTCTAGTTTTTATAAGCTAATATAAATAGTATATCTTAAGAATACTAATATCTTAAAGAAATAAAACTTCTTTTTTTACTATACTTCTATAGCTAAACTATTAATATTTTTAGTATACTATTAATAGCTAAATTCTAAAAGTAGAAATATAAAAACTTAGATATTCTATTTTAGTATAAAGAGACTACGCAGAGTTAAAAAAAGTAAAATACTATTTAGAGTTAAAATTTTAGTCTTAGCTAAAATATATTTTACTAATAATATTTTAAGACTTAATAGACAAGAGTTAAGCGATTATAGTTAATACAATATATACTAATATCTAAGAAAAGAAAATTTAACTTACTTAGAGAAAGAATTGTATTTATATATAATAAATACTTTATTCTTTAAGTTATCTAGTCTAAGAGAGAAGAAAGAAAAAGTAGAAAATAGTTTTTTATACTTAGAACTAATAATAACTACTTCTAAACTCTTATTATAAAAGAATAATAACTTCTAGTTTTTAAAAGTAGTTATAGAGTAGAATATACTCTTTCTAGATTTGTCTTTAATATTTCTTTAAAGTTATAATTCTTAGCTTATCTTAGAACTTAGAATTTTTATAATTTATTCTAAGCTAATAAGTGTTGTAGAAGAACAGAAAGTATAGTCTTTTAAGAATTTTATATTACTTAGAAGTACTATATCTATATTATATTTAAGTATAATTTAAGTATTTAGTCTAAGATTTTACTTTAAAAAATATAGTTTATTAGTTTTTAATAAAGCTTTAATAATCTAGTATCTATAGAACGAAAATTGTTTTTACTAGAGCTACTAATCTTAGTATATTAAAGCTAAAGAAAAACTACTTTTAGTATAATAACTAATTCAAAATACTTAACAGAATAAAGATATAATTATATCTTATAAATATACTTTTATACAAGTCTTATAGAAAATAATTTATAATTAAAGTAAATATAGAATTAAAACTAAAATTTCTATATAATAAACTTAGAATTAGCTATTTTAAATAAAAGATGCTAAGTAAAAAAAATCTTTTAGAAGTTACCTTCTCTAATATAAGAGTTAATTAATAGTTTAAAGTAATCTTTAGAAGTAAAACTAGATTAAGATTTCTTAGATATCTTTATCTACTATAAAGAGTTGTAAAGTTCTTAGAGTTAGTACTATTAAGTATAATATAACTATAGAATAGGTTACTATTTTTTAAGTTTAGTTATTATAACATTTATAATAAGATACTTAGTAAGTTTCTTAAATACTAGATTACTTTAGTTAACTAAAGTAAGATATATTAAATTAAATACGTTTTATTAATTTAAGAAAATACTTCTATATTAGTAAAAGTAGTTTAAAAAATAAAAAAAAGCTTTAAGTGTAACCTTAGATTTTATAATAGCTATAGCTTTTTCTTTATAAGATTTATAGAGTATCTACTATTATAAACTTTAATACTCTACTTTAATACTCTAAGAGTATAAAATAGTAGATTAAATTCTTACCTTATAAACTAGATAAATATAAAGTGTTTTTAAAAATTAGATCTAAAAGATTTCTTTTTCTAGAGATAATTTAAATATTATATTTTCTTTATATATTTATACATATATATATCTATATAAAATTATTTTTTAAGATTATAGTAATAGATTTTTCTTTCTTATATTCTTAATATTTAGAGAGCTAATTATTTATAGATTATATCTTACTAAGCTAATATCTAATTAATATTAGAAGATAGAAACTTTAAGATAAAATAAAAAGAAGAGTAATCTATAAAGTAAACTAATAAAGATATATTTTAAGCAAAGCTAGAGCTAAGTTTATTTATTAGTTATATCTATAATTATCTTATAGCTTTCTCTATATCTCTCTAAGTTACTTATAGAACTTCTTATAGTACTCTATTCTTTATATAAATTTAGAAACGCTTCTCTAAAGCTTTATATAATATTAGTAAATTCTTAGCTTAAACTAGAGTACTAGTAAATAGCTAATAATTCTAGCTAACTTAATAAATTTACGTATAAAGAAAGTAGTTAGATTAGTATTAAAAAGCTTAAGAAATTACTTTTTATTAAATATATTAAGTACTAGCTCTTTAGTTATGTTATAGTACTAATAGCTAGTATTTCTAAAGTAGGTATACCTAAAATAATGCAATTTCTAAATTCTTTTACTAATATAATACTTAAATAATATATACATTATTCTCTTTAGCGCTTATATTCTTAATTAGAATACTAAGCTAATCTAATATCTTAAAGCTTTTCGCTATACTTTATAACTTAATATTAATTTTCTTTTAAATATAATTTTCTCTTTACTCTTAAAGCTAAGTTTAACTTAAATATAATATATAAGCTTACTTAATCTTCTAAGCTCTATATCTTTAGAGTAATATAGACTTTCTTATTCTCTTAAGGCCTAAAAATAGATTCTATAGCGTACCTTTTTTAAAATTAAATTATTACGTAATAACGCGTTACCATACAACCTAATAGTAAACTTAAGAATCTCTAATATAAGCCTAGATTTATAACTTATAGTAATTATACCTATAATACTTCTACTACTTATAATTATTATTACGTATATAATTATAATAAGCTAAATACTTTATATTTATTTTATATTACTAATAGCTATTTTAACTTAAAGAAAGTACTTAAACTAGCTTTCTAGAATTATATAATACTAAAAAAAGAGCCTAAGTAAGTCTATTACTAGTATAAGGCTTTTTAAGTAAATAAAAATACTTATATAATTCTTATATAATTATAAGTAACTTATATTCTATATATAATTACTTATAAGCTTAATAACTCTAATATATATATTAAATAACTACTACTTACTATCTATACTAACTATGTCTTATCTAGTTATTTTTTATTTATACTAATTTCTAGATGTTTTAGAGTCTATTAGTTTTTACTAATAAAATTATATTTTTATTTTATATTATTTTAGTTATTGTAGCTATAACTAAGACTTTACTTTATTTCTTTAATTAATAATAAAGTAGTAGTTATATATTATATATTTTTTAATTTTAAAGCTTAAAGCTATATTCTTTATACTTATAGTATTTAATTAGAATATAGAGTACTTCTAAAGCCTTAAAACTAGCTAAGTTAGCTTTATATAAGTAGTAATAGTAATAAAAAAGTATAGCTTATAACTATTGCTTATAACTATAGCTTTAACTATAGCTATAGTTTAAGCTATAGTTATAAAGCTACTATATAAAGTAAGATAGTAAAAAAGTATATTAAATCTTCTTCTCTAATAAATAAAATTGCTTCTTACCTTTTATATAATATTATTTTACTAACTATTATTATATATTATTTATTTAAATAATACTTTACTAAAGCAAACTATTTTAACTAATAATTAAATTTCTAATATACTAAATTTAACTAATAGTTTTATATTAGTACTAGGTAATCTTGTATATCTTTTTAAAACGTGTATATTATTCTTTTTACTTAGAATAATAAAGACTTAAAAAGTTATTACTTTATTTACTATTACTATATAAAATTATAAAAGATAGGCTTAGAACTTCTTTAAGATATATAATCTCTAGAATTTATATATTAGTTATAGTAGTTAATATAGAAAAAAAGCTTTACTACTTTTTAGTTTAGTGTTTTTACAACTAAGTAGTAAGATTTTAATAAAATTAAAGCTTTTTATTATTATACTTATAAAAGTAGACTCTTAGAGTAATATAAGCGTATTAAGTAAATAAATAAATAGAAATCTAGTATATAGAAGTTCTAGAAAACTATCTAGATATATTCTTAAATTCTAGTTAAAAAGGCTAAGCTTATAGTATATATATAGAAATTATATAATATTATTAGTATATTATATAGTAATATTATATACTAGTCTAGACTTTACTAGTACTTACTAAGAGTCTATATAATAAGTCTACTAAGTAGTACTAAATTACTACTAGATTACTTTAAATATTTAATAATAGGTTATAATAGATCTTAATATATAATATAATAGATTATATAATAGATAATATAAAAATAAGAGTAACTTAGATAGAGAGTATAAGCGCGTATATAATACTAGAAACTAGTATAATAAGCTAAGTAATAGTATAGAAATACTAGGCTATAGCGTAAGCACAACGTAAGGTATAGCTAGATTATTATAATAATACTACTACTACTATAAGCTATATAAGTACTATATAAGGTATAGTAGAGTTAATATAATATTACTACTACTACTTTTATTATTATTATTACTAAATAGAGAAAGTAGTTAGTAAAAACTAATAATAATATTATTACTTTCTAAGTTAACTATATACTTATTTATACGTATATATATAGATATTAGTAAAGTAAAGCGCTATAAGCGCGTAATATATATATCTATAGTAATAAAGCTATAGTAAGTATCTATACTTATAAGTCTTTAGCTCTTACTACTACTTTCTATACTTTATAATAATGTTTAGATTATTCTAAAGCGCTTATAACTACTATTTCTTAGCTTTCTATTTTAGTTACTACTATTTTTTTATTTTTAGCTTATTTTTTATTCCCTAAATAATTCTAAGTATTTTTAACTTCTAAAGTAAACTTTAAAATAGAGTTCTTTTTACTATATATATTCTTTTACTACTATAAATACTAGTGCTTTTATTATTATAGTATATATACTATATACTAGTTTCTAGTATTTTAATATCTTTTAGATAAAGACTTTATTTTCTTCTCTTTTTATAATATAATATTTAATAAGTATATTAATTTACAATAGCTTAATAGTAAGAATTATATTTATATAAAGATAAGTATAGAGTACTAGATTTAATAGATTAAATTTTTTATAAGAATAATATTTTAGAAGATTACTATTATATTACTTATATTACTATTATATTTAAACACTTTAAGTAATAAAGTTTTTAAAGTTATATAAGTATTAGTAATACTAACTTAATAAAAGACTAAGCTTATAAGTAGTACTAAGTAACTATTACTTAGACTAAGTACTATAAAGTTAAAAGTACTTACTTAGATAGTTACCTAAGTATTTAGCTTAATATTTTAATTTCTAAGAAAAATAAGAAGTTCTTTAAAATAGAACCTCTATTTACGTAAATTTATTTACATTTTATAATAGTACTATAGTTTAAGACTTTTTTAGACTTAAAGTTTACTTATATAGTACTTCTATCTATTTAGCTCTAGAGCTAAAATTTACTTATCTAGTATTATAGCTAGATAAAAAGGCTATACTATACTATATACTAACTTCTACTTTAACTTCTACTCTTTTTACTAAAGTCTCTACTAAGAGGTTTCTTCTAGAAAGCTTTTCTATTAAAAGTAAAAGTATTTAAATATTTCTATAGCTTAGCTTATTTACTACTACTTCTAAGTTTACTTCTAAGTCTAATAGAGACGCTTTTTACTACTATTACTTTTAATAAGTATATTATTACTATTAATATTTATAGTAAATATTATAAAAAGAGTTTTATTAACTTTTATAGCTATATATAATAAGTATAAATACTATAGCTTTATTACTATAGTATAAGGTATATAAAGGTAGTAGGTTTTACTTTTAACTTAGTATTTAGCTCTTAGTATCTAGTTATAATCTATTATATTATTATAATATAGCCCTCTCTAGGCCTTAGAGATAGAGCCTACTACGTTATGTCTTATAACATTATACTATATTACAACTAATAAATAAACTTTTAAGCTATTAAAATTAAGCCTAATAAACTTAAACGCCTCTTACTATCTATCTATACTTTTCTTTCTTATATATTTATAATAAAGACTTACAATTTATATTAACTTATTTATAACTACTAATAATATATAGATAATACCTAGTAGTAAAGCTATATTATACGTAGTCTCTTTTAAAAGTAAGTGCTACTACTACTTCTATTATAGTTGCAATTACCTAAAAGCTTAAGAAAATTCTAGAATTAGTAGTAATATATCTATAGTGCTATAAAAGAGCTATATATTCTCTACTCTAATACGCTAGTCTAAATACTTTAGAAAAATCTTAAATATACTTATAGTCTATTAGGCTAGTTGCGTATTCTACTACAAGCTTATTAATAAGCTATTAGTATTACTTTATTATCTAAATTATCTATCTTACTTATATTATTAGCCTAATTATAGGTTTGTAGTTATTATTATTATTAATTACTAGCCTATATAGAAGCTGTAGGTGTAGCTATAGAAGTAGTTTAAAGCGCCTTTATATTAAGAAGATTCTCTACTATAGTAAGAATCTATAGTATCTAAGCCTTATATTTATCTAATTATATAATATTATTTATAAAGTTAGTTTAGACTTAAGAGAGTAAGCTATAGCGTAAAGCCTTAATAAGGTCTAGCTAATAAAAATACTATAGACTAGTAAAGTCTATATACTCTAGAAAACTACTACTACTTACTATTATAGTAATAAATTCTAAGGTAGTAATATAGATTTTAAATATAGTATTAAATATATAGTGTTATATAGTATTAAGAACGTTAAATCTATAAACTAGCCTAGTATATATAGTAGTCTTATCTATAATTATCTTATACTACTAGTCTACTAATATATACTTTATAAGGTTAAACTTACTACTTCTATATTTATAAGCTACTATAGCTAGTACTATAAGTAGTACGTAGTACCTACGTATCTTAGAGATATAGAGAGTTGTAAAGTTATTTAATATATTATTATAGTATATTATAGTTAAAAAAATAAATATAAAGAAAGATTTAGAAAGTATAGAAGATATAGAAAATAAAAAAGATAAGAGAAGAGAGAAAAAGAAAAAAGTAGAAGTTTTTACTTTTCTATAACTACTAAAGAGTCTAGTATAATTATACGTATAAGACTCTTTATTAGAATAGCTATTATATAATAAATTTAAGGTTATTACGTATAAGATTTAAAGTTATAAACTACTACGCCTTACTATCTTACTACTTTATAGCTTTATTCTTATCTTATAGCCTTATTTTAGAAATAGCTTTAAATACGTTTAAGTTCTTAAACGTTTATAGCTATTTCTCTATAGTTATAGCTCTCTCTACTCTATACTTTTATATAAAGCTTCTAGAAAGTAATAAGATATATATATAACTTCTAAATACCTTTCTAGAGGTATATAAAGCGCGTAGAATACTTATATACTCTTTTTCTCTATAAAATCTAGACTAAATTTTAGCTTCTTACCTTTATACTTTTATATAAAGTTTAAGAGCGTTAAACTTTATAGCTTAGTTTTAATTTCTAGAACCTTTAAAAAAATATATACTACTATATACTATAAAATAAGGTGTTTAGAAAATACACCTGTATTACAATTATATACTATGTTACTTAACTACGTTGTGCCTATATTTCTGCACTAGCATATTTAACAAAGTAATTATTATAATATAGATATAACTATATAGATACTAATAATAATAATTATAACTTATTCTTTTTTTTCTTATTAATACGCTCTACTATTTTACTTATCTATATTAACACTTATTATATCTATCTTTCTAATTCTCTATTATTAATATTTACTTTATATTAGAAAAGTTACTAATTAAAAGCGCGCGCGCGTATTTGTATTATTTAGCTTATTTAATTTAGAGAAGGTATTCTAAAAAAGAAAGTTTATTTAAGTTAATTTAAATAAGAAGATTCTTATAGAAAGATTCTATATATTAATATAATAATTAGCTTTACTTATACGTAGAAGCTTAGAAAGTTTATAAATAGAATACTATCTAGCTAACTTATAGTAGACTTTATAAGCTACTACTACTATAAAGGCCTTAGATAGTAACTATTAGTAAGGTACTACTTTATACTTGTAAAGAATAGATAGGTAATAAGAACTATTCTCTAATAATAGAATATAGCTTTATTAGAATAAAGTAGTTAAATACTATAATAAATAGTATAACTAATAAAGATTATAATAAAGTAATTGCAAAGTAGATAATAGGTAAAAAGTAATAATATTATTACTAAGTAAAAAATAACTATAGAGAATTACTATTTCTTTTATAGAAAATAGCTACTAGAATAATTATATAAATATCTACCTATTTCTGCCTAAAAATAAAGATTTATAATTAAATCTACTTAATTTCTAGATTTATAATCTAAGTCTACTAAATTCTTCTTATCTTCTTAGATTTATAATCTAGACTAGTACTAATTATATTAGTTTATGCGTTATATTATATAGACTAATAATTAGTTTATTACTGTAAAGATTATAATAACTTAGTTATTATTATCTTTTTATTATTATTAAGCTTTGTTAAGATTGCACTTATTGTAATTTCTTAACAAATTAGAAAAATTCCTAGTAAATCTAATTGCTTACGTAATTAAGATTTTAGTAGCTAGTTTTAATCTGCTACACTAGGAGATTCTAAAACACCTCTATTTGTCTTAGCCCGGTTAATATTAGAGTTATTACGTAATTTAATAACTCTTATCTTCTTATCTCTCTTTCTGCAATTGCTGAAAGATCTAGTAATAAACTAATTATTAGTCTATGCAATACAACGCATAGACTAATATAATTAGTACTAGTCTAGATTATAAATCTAGGAGATAAGAAGGATTTAGCAGACTTAGATTATAAATCTAGGAATTAAGCAGATTTAATTATAAATCCTTATTTTATAGCGGAAATAGGCGGATATTTACGCAATTATTCTAGTAGCTATTTTCTATAAAAGAAATAGCAATTCTCTATAGTTATTCTTTACCTAGCAATAATATTATTACTTTTTACCTACTATTTACTCTGCAATTAATTATTGCAATCTTTATTAGTTATACTATTTATTATAGTATTTAACTACTTTGTTCTAACAAAGCTATATTCTATTATTAGAGAATAGTTCTTGTTACCTATCTATTCTTTACAGGTTATGAGCCCGGCTAGGCGCTTATAGCTTTGTTAGAACATATTTTATTTATATTATTACTTGTTCTAAGTAATTAATATATTTAAAAGAAAAAGATTTTTATTTATTCTAAAAGAGTTATTCTTTAGAATTAATAAAATATCTATTTTAGAACTGTATAGTTCGACTTATACTTTTTATCTATTATTATAATAGTACCTTTTTAGCTTTAAGCTATTTAAAGATTTATAATCTTTATTTAGTAGTTAATTAGCCTCTATTATAATTAATAATAAAAAGAAAAGTACTTATTATTATTTTATAATAATAAGAAAAAAAGCTTTTAGTTATTATTATTAATAATTAATAAGAAAGAAACTAGAGTACTTCTTATTAATATTAATAAAATAGCAGTATTAGCTAAGACTTTTACTAGTATTAGTCCCTGCTTGCTCTACTTATAGGAATATAAGATAATAGAGTTTTATATACGTTTTCTCTATTTAGAGAGTAGTTAGTTACCTGCGTATATTGTTTTAAAAGCAAACTAGCTAGAGGCTTTAATAAGCTTAAAGAATCTATTTTACTAGAATTATATATATAAAAAGACGTCTTAAAAACGCGTTCTACTTTATATATACTAGTATTTGTAATCTCTCTTAGGGAAAAAGAGAGGATTCTTTAAGTTATTAATTATCTAAAAAATAAAAGTCTGCAATCTTAGTTATTATTACTATAATAACTTTATCTTTATTATTAAAGATCTATAGTAATAAAGTTTTACTTTAGTTACTATTAGAAATTTAGCTTTATTGCTATTTTCTATATCCTAGATTCTAGAAT
>NW_026055840.1:0-22443 GCF_023758015.1 Alternaria viburni
AAAGAGCTATAAGTATTATAGCTCTTTTATAACTTTAATATTAGAAATACTAGTACTAATTATAATAAGTATTACTCTTTTAACTATTCTATCTAGCTTTAAACTCTCTTTAAACTATATTTATATAGTTATTATAGTCTTTTAGCTATAATTCTAATAATTATAGTTTATAATAGTTCTAATATATAGATTTTAGGTAGATTAGAATTTTACCTAAAATCTAGTTATTACTACTATAATAACGTAACACTATCTATTTACTAATACTATTATACGCGTAAGAACACTGCTAAGTATAATAGCTAATTACGTAATTAATTACCTTATCTTTACTATAATTTTACTTTCTAACTTTATCTATTAATATTATAATATTATAATACTATAATAGATAAAGGTCTCTTAATTATATATATATATATACTTCTTCTTAGCTAGTACTTCTTTCTTTCTTCTCTAACCTTCTTAATCTTTTCTTCTTATCTCTATACACTATAGTTGCTCTTTAGAAGTAGGCTATATCTTCTTTCTTTTTTTATTAATCTAATCTTTCTTATTTTCTACCTTAGTAATTATAACTATAACTACTACGTCTAGTGTAGAGAAGTATAATAAGCCTATAGGCTACCTAAACCTTTTTTATAACTTCTAGTTACTATTAACTCTATATATAAGAGCGCGCGCTTAGCCTATTATATCTATAACTAATTCTATAAATAAGCGTATAAGCGTAACTATATATATATATATATAAGCTTAGTACTATTAGTTCTATACTATAAGCTAGTCTAGTAAGAGTTTCTTTATAAGAGCTAGTCTTAGATTACTAAAGAAAGATACCTGCGCTGCTAGAGACTTAGTAGAAAATAGCTAGTAATAAGAATAAAAGTAAAAGTAAAGCTATAGATACTAGAAAGTTAAATTTCTCTTATAGCTAAGGCTCTTCTTTATAAGAAATCTCTTCTTAGAAAGATCTACCTTTTAAGCTCTATACACCTAGTCTATCTAAGAGTTTTACTACTCTAGGTATTTAAGATTAAGCCTTTAGAAGTAACGCTAGTTCTTCTTCTACTACTTTTTCTAGTTTACGTCTAAAGAAAAATACTCTTACAATTGTCTAAGCTCTATACACTAAAGCTAAGAACTAAGTTCTTATCTTAGTCTAGAACTAGAATCTCTAGAATCTAAATATTAATAGTAAGGTAATAGAGTTTATTACTAGTCTTAAACAGTAGTCTTCTAAGTAATAGAAGGTTATTCTTAATATATTTATAACTAACGTAATCTTTCTATTTAACTAGATTACTAACTTTATTCTTAAAGTATTTAATATAGTTAAGGCACTACTAGAGCTTATAGATAAGTATAGTAGTGTTAAGGTATTTAATAGCTAGTATTAAGTCTTAAGCTAAGCTAAGAATACTAAAAATAAGCGTATTATAGAGCTAACTACTACTACTAAGAGCGTTAATATATTAGAGCCTAGTCTTATAAGCTACGTCTTTTACTTTTTAAGTAAGGTTCTATATAACTACTAGACTATATCTAATATATAGTTCTACTTTAGGCGTCTAGATATTAGTAATATAGCTCTTTTCTTAGTCTAAGTAGTAGCTATTTATATCTATACTTTATGTAAAAGCACTAAGACTAATATTATTATATAAGACTAGACTATCTTAAGAGATTCTATTAAGGTAACTATTTAGTTTGCTAAGAAGAACTTACTTTCTAAGATACTATCTCTTTTAAAGTATTTTGTTAAAGTATTAAAAAGAGACTATAAGAAGTATAGTATAACGCTAGGTATACTTAGCTTTACTACTAGAAATATTATAGTTTCTTTTGCTTATAAGTATAAAGAAGATAGTACTTATAATAGTTAATATAAGTTTTAGTAATACATTTTTCTATATATAGCTAATAGGTATTCTAACAAAAACTACTAGATTATATATACTCTTTATAGTAGTAATAATATAATAATTACTAACACTATAGCTAAATACTAGATAAAGCTTTACTCTACTTATTAATTAGCTATCTCTATTATAATAGAACTTAGATTATCTCTATATAAGTTAAGAGTAATTAATAAAGGTAGTAATTATATTAAAGTAGAGCTAAAGAAGATTAGAGTAAGGTAACTTAGTAAAGCTAGATTAGCTACTTCTTTAGTAAATCTAGAGAAGTAAGTACACTAAAAGCGCTAGGCTAGTCTTAAAGTAGTTAAGAAGAGAGTAGTAGTAGCTAAGTTATAGAAATTAAGGCTTTGTAGTACATAAACTAGCCTTCTACTACTACTACTACTATCTAGCGCTAGCGCTCTAAAATCTACTCTAGCTTACTAATCTTTGTTTAAGAAGATAGACACTACGCTTAATAAAGATAATTTAGAAGATAAAGACTAGAATTCTAATAAGCTTAAGGCTTTAACTATAGCTAAGAACTATAAATATCTAGATAAGACTTCTAATTTTCTTTAACTAATTCTTAATAGCTACTCTAAGTACACTAAACTTAATAACTGTAAACGTGTTAAAGTTATCTAAGCGTAGTATTAAGAAGTTTATATTAGTTACTACTTTAATAGCTTATTAATTAATAGTACTTATATCTATTAGACTTATATATAAGTAATAGCTATCTATATAGATCTCTTTAAGTAAGCTATAAATACAAAAGCTATAAATAATATTCTTCTTCTTCTATATTTTTTCTAAGACAAGTAGTATAAACTCTAAATCTATCTAGTTATATCTATTCTCTTTATTAAGTAACATAAGCTTAGTAAATAAGACTCTAATCTTCTTAGCTATTACTTTTGTTCTTAGATAGCCTATAATCTATACCTAATTTCTTTTTAGAAAGTAGTTAGTAAAAAGATAGGTTAGAGTAAGCTAGTAGAAGACTTTAAGTAGAAGAGTAATATTACTATAGAGAACTTTAAGTAGCTATTCTTTAATAATAAGAAACTTAAAAAGATTATTAAAGAATTCTTTAAGATATATTATTACTACCTCTAATATATTAATAGTAATAAGAACCTTAGCTAGCTTTATATTATATACTATTCTTTTATTTAATAAGCTATCTATACTAACCTTTATTACTAGATACTCTACTTAGTACTTTGCAAAGAATATACTATAGTTTTCTACTCTTACTATGCTAAGTACACTATACTAGGCAACAAGATATTCTTCTACTATATTAATCTTAATCTATTATTTATCTACGCTTAAGGTTAAGGTATAGATATAATCTAAGAATTAGTCTTAATTAATAATAAGAACTCTTAGAACTATATAGAGGTTTTAGAGAGCTTCTACTAATATATAGAGCTATACTTATAATAGCGTAAGACTACTAAGAAGAATTCTACTAGCCTTATTAAAGAATAGTATAATAATATTAATTAAACGCTAGAAGTATAAGTAATAGCGCTAGGCGTAAAGTAGAAGAAGTCTATTTATAGAGAAGAAGACGTTTAGATTACTTACTCTATAACGCTCTATAGCTCTATAGAACTAGTAACTAAGATCTATTAAATAATTCTTCTATAGTATATTATAGTACGCTAGAGCGTTATAAAGATTCTAGCTATAGAAACGTATAATAAGATCTTAAAGGCTTATTATAATCTTATAGCTTCTTCTATAACACTATCTAGATATTATAATAAGTATAGTAGTATTAAGTAGGTATTTCTAGTAGATATATATATTAACTTCTTCTTCTAGATCTAGAAGGCTATTCTTGCGTAAGTCTTCTAGAATAACTCTCTTATATATAAGAAGATCTATAAACTTCTTAGTAAGAATAAGAATAGTATTCTAGAGTATATTTAGAAAGAGCGTAAGTATATTATTAGAGAGATTAAAATACTATAGCTAGTAGTTAAAGAGCTTAAAAAGGCTGCCTTTACTAAGAGCGCTAATAGTAAATATCTAAACGTTTTCTTTTTTACTAATAAGAGTACACCTTCTTCTTATAAGAGATAGTAGTATGTTTAGAATTATAATTATAGTATAGAAGATACTATTAGATATCTTATTAATAAGATTAATATAGAACTAGATGTTTACTACTACTTCTACAACGCTGCTAACCTTAACACTATATTTACTTTTACTTTTCTATTTAAGACTTCTTAGGCTTACGCTAGTAGTCTAGCGTCTAGTCTATTATTACTCTCTAGCTTCTTACGCTTTCTAATAATATTGCTACTACTAGTTCTACTACTTTCTTCTTAATTTAAGATACTAACACTAGCTCTATTAGCTTCTGCTACTAGCCTATCTAAACTATATTATAGTAGATAAAACGTAAAGTAGACTAGACGTACTAGTAACGTTGCTAGTACTTAGATTTTAGATAAGCTTCTTATTTTATCTAAAATCTACTTACTACCTATACTATAGTAGTGTATTACTAATATCTCTACTTAATTATTTATTTTACTTTTTACTTTCTTTTCTATGTTTTTTCTTTATCTTTTCTATATACTACAAGTAATTAACATATTCTAGATAGTATAATAGAACTATACTACTAGAAAAAAGAAGTTTATACTAGTATATAAGGTGTTCTTATATAAATTAGATCTTTAATAACCTAAGAATTACCTAGAGAGAGAACGTCTTTTAATAAGAGCTCTTTAGAATTATTAGATTATCTACTATCTTATCTTTTACTTATACTTTTTAGTATTAGACTCTTATATAATACTTTAGATAATAGAATCTCTCTATAATAGAACTCTTTTCTACTAAAACTATTATCTATATACTTTCTTACCTATGCTAATTACTTTACGTTCTTATAGTAATATATCTTTATACTTTCTAATACCTATACAGTAGCTTTACTTATAAGCTTAGGTATAAGAGTTTAATCTATCTAATAATAATACTTTACGTAGTACTTAGCTTAGATAGATATATTTAATCTTTATACTCTAAGACCTAGAGTAGATATAGTAAAAGTTCTTCTATCTATATATACAAATAGTAATAGTAGTAGACTAGAGTAAGCTATATTCTATTTATAGTATAGTAGTTATATAGTTAATTACTAGCTAAACTTATAGTAGAGATTACCTTTAGGCTTTCTATTACTTCTTTATAGACTAGTTTCTTTACGCGTTCTATATTATACTATTAGATAAAAATAGTAAAATATTTATAAATAACTATATAAATTTTATAGAGTATAACTTTCTATATAGAGAAGATTAGTTTAAAGATAACTAGGCTAGAATATAAGAGTATTAAAAGTAAAATCTAATATACTTCTAGTTACCTATTTAATATAAGTATATTACTACTATAGTTTTAATAGTATACTTATTACTCTATAAGTAACGCTATATTAGTAGCGTATAATTAGGCTATTTAGCTTAGAATATATAAAATAAGAGTAGAGTATTAGATTAGCTATCTAAAGTAGTATACTTATTAGCTATATATAATAATCTTATTATAGAAGTTAGCGTTTTATATATATACTATAGTAGTAGTTTAATATAAAGTGTTATGTTTACCTACTACGCTAAGCTTAGTAAGAAATATTAAAACTTTATATAATTACGCGTACGTAAAGTATAATATAATATATTATATTAATACTTTAGATAGAAGTAAAATTCTTAGATAGAAGTAAAATAATTAA
Organism: Alternaria viburni; assembly: GCF_023758015.1. Classification (NCBI taxonomy): domain Eukaryota; kingdom Fungi; phylum Ascomycota; class Dothideomycetes; order Pleosporales; family Pleosporaceae; genus Alternaria; species Alternaria viburni. The sequence continues at coordinate 5,674 of NW_026055840.1, forward strand.
ATAGTAAGTATCTAAGAGCCTGCGTAACTCTTCTACTTTAAAAAGTTCTATTACTACTTTCTAGTAAAGTAAAAAGAGTAAGTTAGCTTAACTCTATATAGAGCTACTTTAAATTTTATTCTAGTTACTTAGTATATAAGCTAGACTAGAGTATATAAAATAAGAGTAGGCGCTCTACCTATCTAGTTAATCTAACACTACCTTCTTATTAGTTATAGTAATTATTATATTATTATAGATACTAGTCTTTTATACTATAGTAGTAACCTAACGCCTTACGTTCTACACTATATCTACTAGAAGTATAATAGTTCTAATAGATAACTATATAAAATAAAGTAGTATTTAGGTATTAGTTTTATATAGAATACGCTAATATAGTATAGATACTTAATTTAGAGAACTCTAAAGTAGATTACCTTAGTTTATTATCTTCTACTTCTTCTAATTCTATGTTTAGTAACGCTAAAGAGTACGCTATAGTCTAATATAACCTCTACTTCTAATTCTAAAAGCTAAAGTATAATATTACTATATAGACACTAATAGATTATTATATATTAGGTTTTTTTATATTCTAACGCTATTAACGCTATTACTCTTATAGTCTTATATTTTTTAGTTCTTATATACTTTAAGTACTCTATTATATACTTACTTTATTTATATATCTACTTTATCTACACTATTTATATTATAGTTTTATATACTATTATCTTCTATTCTAGCTATACTTCTAAGTGCGTTACTTAGATTAGATATAGAGGTACTACTAAATACGTAATTACTCTATATAGCTAATATTAGAGTAGAGTATAGTTATAAAAAGGTAATATAGCTACTTTATATAAGCTAGTAATAGATTACGTAGTATTATAATAACATATCTAGATTATATAAGTAGTTAGATTACACTAATACCTATAATTAGAAGTTAGAATTAGAATTAGCTATATTATAGTTAGTTAATATAGCACTATCTAGTTATATAGTAGATTCTAGTAGTTCTACTATATTATTACTAGAGAGGTTAAATTAAGCTATAGTTATATTTTCTATATATAAGCTACCTTAGTTACTATATAAGACTAATAAATTTAAAATCTAATATAAGTTAAGTTCTCTAGATAACGTTTAATAGTAGTAGTTTATTACTATAGTAAGTAATATAAGGTTTAGTAGTGTTATAGAGTTTATAGTATATATATAATCTTTATTACGCTTATAGTAATAAACTCTTCTTACTTACTTCTATAAATAAAAGTAAAGAGAGTTATACTAAGAATTTAATAAGTAGTATTATTAGGTAAAATAGTTTTCTTACGTCTATAGTTAGTATAGTAATTAATAAGATATTATATAGGTAGACGTAGCCTTAAGATACACTAGTGTAACTAGATTAATATTTATCTAATCTAACTTTAGATATTCTATATTACTATATTCTATACTAGTAAACGTAAACTAGATTTTACTAAACTACGCCTACTTTTTCTTTTCTTTATAGTTCTTAGTTATAGTGTATAGTTATAATATATACACTATTACGTGTTTTAAAACTTATATATTATTATACTATTATTATTATTATCTATATCTTTGCTAATTATAAGCTCTAGTATACTATTAATATTATTATTACTATCTATAGAGTTATTATTAATAGAAACTACCTTAAGCTATTTTTTAATAGTATATACTAATAATACTATATTAGATATATACTAGTTCTTATTAGTGTATTCTAGCTAATACGCGTCTATAGAGTACTTCTTATTAGAGTCTTATATATATAGATATTACTTATTACGTATATATATATTAGAGATAGTAAGGTTAAGGCTCTTAGTGTACGTAATATATATATTACTTATACTAGTTTTATTACTATTAGTTATTAGTTTAGCGTATATAGAAATAGTATATATTATACTATAGTTTAATTTAAACTAAAGAAAGAAGTAGTTATAGAGTAGTTTAATAGTAACTATATAAGAGTTAGAATTAGTTCTAATAAGAGATAGAGTAAGAGAAAAGACTTTACTAAAGAGTACGTTAATTAATATAACTATAGTTTCTATTTTACCTAAGTAAAGTATAATCTAGTAGAGCCTAGACTCTACGTTAATTATTATAGCCTAGTTATATATTCTACTACTCTTAGAAGTCTCTATTAGTCTATTAATTCTACTAAGTATACACTATAGTTAATGTAGTAGTCTTATACTTAACTCTATTAATAATTAGAGTATTAGTTAGAATTAAGACTTAGTTACTAGAAGTACTTATTATATTAGATATAGATAGTGTTATATAGTATAAATATAGATTTAGGTCTATAGTAAAAGAATAGTATAAGCTATAGTAATAAAGTAAGTATTAAATAGAAAGCTATAGTTATAGTAAAGGTTAGAGTTATAGTTAAAGTAAAAGCTACTTAAAGTGTAGTGTAGAGGTAGCTGTAAAGTAAGACTATAATACTCTACTTACTAACGCTAGTTTAATTACGTTATTATTAATATAACTAACTTTAACTTAGTAGTAACTACTACGCATATATAGAATTAACTAATATTTTCTATATCTATCTATTACCTATAGTAGACTCTTTACTACTAGAATCTACTATTATCTACTTACTAAGTTAATTCTTTATTACTACTACTAGCCTACTAACTAATCTACCTACCTCTTTCTACTACCTACTACTTACTTTTAATATAGCTAATACCTTCTTACATAATATCTATAGGCTTACGCTTTTAAATTATAATAATATTAATATTTATAATACTCTTAGTCTTAATCTCTACACTAAGTAGGCTTTTACTAATATTAAAATCTTTTATAAAGCCTACTATAATACTACTTTACATTTATATCTAGATAAGTTAGTAAGTAAAGGCTAAGTAGTACTACTAAATACTTAATTTAAAAAACTAATAAGTCTAATAGACGTAATCTTAAATCTCTTACTTTATAACTAAGGCTTAGTGTTCTAATTTATACACTATAACGCTTAGCGCTACTATTATATAGTTTAGAATATTAAAGATTCTACTAGACTATAGGTACTAGTAATAAATACTATAAGTAGAGTCTAGATACTACTACTCTAAGCACTACTACTCTAAGCACTGCTACTCTAAGTACTTCTACTCTAAGCACTACTACTCTAAGCACTACTACTCTAAGTACTACCTCTACTATCTCTACTATCTACCTAGCTATAACTAAGATTTATAATAACTTTTTTATAGAATACTAGTAGCGTAGAGGTAGGCTAAGGTTTCTATAGACTACCTAACTAATTATATCTATACCTACTAAGCTCTTAGAGTAATTACTTAGATAGTAAGTTACTACTTTATTATAAAGGTCTAATAATTAATATATCTAATAGTAGTAATAGTAAAGAAAGTATATTTAGACTATTAGTGCGCTGTTAACTAGCGTTAAGCACTACTAACTATAATAATAACTTACCTTAGTATAACTTTTACTAAGTAGTGCAACTTTACTACTAGTACTAAGAATACTACTAATATATAAAGAATACTAATAATTATACTTCTTTTAGATACCTACTTATAAGAAATAAGTATATAATAAAAAAAGTACTTTTTAAGATAAAGTCTAACTTAATAACTATAATATATACTTTTATATATAGCTAGAGTAACCTATTCTATAAATATATTATTATAGCTATACTTAGTATAAATAATTACTTAGTATTTATAGTTAAAAGCTATAATCTAGAAAAGAAAAAGCTACTAATATAGAAACTAGATAGATTAGAGCGTTTAAGCGCTATAAGTAAGTAGAATCTTACTAGATTTATTCTCTCTATTAGAGCTTAGAGTAGTCTAAGTATATATAAAATAAAGATATATCTATAGAAGCTTAGAGCTAATAGTAGTAAGTTATTAGAAGTAGAAGAGTAGAGTAGCTAATTAAATATCTTTAGGTAGCATTAGATTAAGTATATAGATACTATATAGCTATTACCTACTTAATTATACTAGTCTATATTTATACTTTCTCTATCTATTTTTACGTAAATTATAGTAAGTATATAGAAACGTATATAAGAAGTTATATATTTACTTATTTTTTTTAATACCTTACCTACTTAATTATCTTATACACTAATTATATATCTATTCTTAAGTACTATCTATAAAGTCTAGTCTTATTATTTATCTATAATAGCTTTATTATTACTATTAGATAAGCTAACTACCTATACTTATAGTATATTATATAATACTATATACGCGCGCTACTAGATCTTATAGATAGAAAGACTACTAGTAGTATAGACTAATAACTAGTTATAAATTAGAACTTTTATAACTTATATTAGAGTACTATTAATATTAATCTTATAGTTATTATAATAGAACGCTCTATAGTTCTTAGTAGCGTAGGTAGCTATAAAGAGATAGATAATAAAGTTTCTATTCTTATTAATAGTAACCTAGTTAAGATTATACTTATCTAGAACTATCTAAGTAAAGACTAAGTAGGCTTACTAGATTTAATAATAGTTATAGATAATAGAGAAACTATTAATGTTATCTCTAAATTTCTTAAAAAAGATAGTACTAATCTTTACTTATTTATTAAGTATAAGACTAGCGTTAGTAAAAGCTATACTATTAGCTAGTATATTACTCTAAAAGCTTTCTTTAACGCGTAAGTTAGAGCCTAGATTAGTTTTATAGTTAAGAATATCTCTAGATAGAAGAACTAGTAGAGTAGGTAAAGATACTAGTAGAGTAGCTACTAATACGTAACTAGTAATAATTTATATACTATATAGTATTAGTAAATATTACACTTGCGCATATAAAATATAAAATATATTTATTTAGTAAAGTAGAAGAAGTATAAGTAACTATAGATATAGTAGTAGTTTTACTATAGTAAAGTAAAACCTCTTATTAGTAATTACGTAGTAGAGATAAAGCTAATAGTTTAGTATAAAATATATATAATAGAGGTAGAGAGTAGATAAAGTAGCGCTATTACTAGATATATTAGAGAAGAGCTATACTAATAAGCGTAGCTGCTAAGGCTCTTAGGTATTTATCTTTACCTATAGTTAGTAAGGCTTATAACCTACGCTCTCTTACTATAATATATTATTAAAATATATATAATATATTACTTAACTTTCTAAAACGTTTATATTTCTATAATATATTTATTTAATAGTTTAGATATATAGTTTAGAACTACTTTATACTAGAATTTATTTACTAAAAAGAATATAGAAATCTTATATATATAGCTATTACTATTTTTAGTATAGCAAAATCTATAATATATAGTTATAGTAGTAGTTGTTTTTAGCGTATATATTCTATACTTATAGTAGCTATTATTTTTATAGCGCTACGTAGATAAGATTATTATATTTATAATAGTTATTATTTTTAAAGTAGTAGTTTAGAATCTTATAATTACTTTTAGATTCTAGAATATTACTAGTCTAATAGCTATTTTTTAGTAGTAGAAGAGTAAAGTAAAAGTATTAGAGAATTGTATATTTATAGCTAATAGTTTAAGTACCTATATAGTATTAAGATATTTCTAGTTTTAAAAATAGTATAGTATTAGAGCTATAGGTAGATTAGTTATAAGATTAATAGTCTATATAATAAGTGTAGTATTATCTAATTTCTATACTAATAGAACGTACCTATAGATATTAAGTAGTTTTATCTAAGTTCTAGTTAAACTAGACGTATATAATTATTTAAGTAGTTTCTTTTAGTTTTAGAATATATATTTAAAGTTCTCTTATTCTAGTTAAAGCGTCTATAGATATCTATAAACACGTAACTAAGAATAGTATAAAAATATTACCTAGGTAGTCTTCTATATATACTCTAACTCTATAACACTTAATAAGTATTCTAAAAAGAAACTAAAAGAGCTAAATATATACTAGTTCTCTAAAAAAAATAACTATAGATCTCTATATAGCTTTATCTTTTCTTAAAAATAGTAAGTAGTCTATTACTATAAGGCGTAGTCTTTTTACTAAAATAAATAATACTTACTCTAACTATATAATACTTAATAAGTATTCTAAAAAGATATTATATATATTAAATATATATCTTTTTTCTAAAATAGTACGCTGCCTATTACTATAAGACGTAGTCTTTTCTCTAAAATAAATATAATAGTTTACTATAAAATATTATTCTTAAAATAATAACTATATATATATATACTATATATATACTAGTTTTAGTAGCGTATAGACTAGGTAGCTAACTATATATATTACTATATATAGAGACACTTATTTCTATTATTATATACTTTACTTATATAGGTATTTCTAAAACCTTTTACTTTATTATAAATATATAGTAGTAGCTAGACTCTAAAAACTAAAGGCTTATTAGCCTATAGATATAAGATTACGTTAGCGCTATCTAGGTAGTAATAATATTAAAATTATAAAGTAGTAAAGCTATATATAAAATAGCCTAATATAAGAAAAGTATTAGCTAGCTATAGGCTTTTTAAATAATAGAGCGCTAAGATAATATATAAACTAGCTCTACTTACGCGCTTCTTTATACCTTATTTTAAAAAAGTAAACGTATAATAAGAATATAAAACATTAACTATATTTAATATATCTTTATTTTTATTATATTCTACTTCTTCTAAATTATTAAAAAACTTCTAGACTAAGATTTATAGTTTAAGCTAGCAGCGTAGTAGAGTAAAAAACCTTAGTAATAAGATTATAAGTATATATTTAATACTATATTATAAATAATAGATACGTTATTAAACTATAGAGGTATATATATTTTCTATACTAGACGTAGTCTACTACCTTAAAGTTTATATTATCTTTAAACTATACTAAAACAAAAGTAAAAGCTTTCTATAAGTTAAGCACTATTCTATTCTACTAAATTTATTAAAAGTAGCGTAGGCGTAATAAAAGAGCTTAGTAATAAAATTATAGATATATATATAACACTATATTCTAAATAAGCGTTATTAGACTATAGAGATATATAAATATTCTATACTAAACGTATTCTACTACTTTAGAGTTTACTTTATATTTAAACTATACTAAAATAAAAGTAAAAGCATTATATAAGTTAAGCACTATTCTATTCTACTAAATTTATTAAAAGTAGTGTAGGCGTAGTATAATAAAAGAGCTTAGTAATAAGATTATAAGTATATATATAACACTATATTTAAAAAGCGTACTATAATATATTATAATAAGCTAAGATAGAGTTAACTATACGCTAATTAACACTAGAATAGAGTATAAATTAACTCTTCTAGTACTTTATCTACTTTACACTACTTCTTTATATACTAGTCTTCTAAAATAAAATACCTAACTCTAAAAGATTATAAGTGTATATATAATACTATATTCTAAAAGTATACTTTACTAATACTATTACCTACTAATATAGTAGGTAGATATAAGTTTATACAAAGTAATAATTTAATAGCCTAATAATATATAAAACGTTAATAGTATTTAACTTACTATAGTTTCTATTATATCTACTTTTTCTAGTTTATCTAAAAACCTCTAGCTTATAATTCTATAGGTTAAGCTAGCTATTAAAACATAGAAATAACTATATAATATTATAGTCTATATATTTATATCTCTAAAGCGTAATATAGCTTATAAACCTCTTTATCTATTTTAAAATTAAAGATTACTTATTAATAAGTTATTATCTTATTCTTCTTTTTTACTTCTTACTAAAAGCCTATATATAGAAGAGAGTAAGAATAGCTAAGCGTACTAGTAGAATAAAAAAATAAGTAGTTTTCTACTACTAATATATATATATTAATATATTACTAATATCTTTATTAACACTAGAGCTTATAAGACTAGTATTAATAAATAGTAGCTACCTATCTACTAGGTAGTAGTACCTATTTAACTATATTATATATAAGTAACACTAGTACTACCTCTAGGTAGGTAGGTAGCTATAAGTTTTTTTTTTATTTTCTTACTTTTTAGCTCTATATTTAAAATATAATAAGGCTATATTAAAAAAATTTAGTAGTAGATAACTACAAAATATTATAGTAAAATAAAGACTTTTATTTCTAAAAAAAGAGTAAACTTTTATATATATTAAGCTATTTTACAAACGCGTAGTAAAAGTAGTATTATAGAAGTAAGTATAAAAGATTAATATTTTTTATACGCTTTTTAGCTACTAGTACTTATATAGACGCTTAATATATAGATTTATATATTAGACTACGCGCTAAACTTTAAACTAGCTTACTCTTTAAATATAGATTATATTATATATATATAAGTAGAATCTATAAAAACTATAGTAGTATTATATTAGTAGCTATAGCACTATATAGGTATCTTAGATATAGAGTAAATAGGCGTTAGTAGAAGCCTAGTGCCTAGTTAGCTAAGCGCTGCTAGTAGCTCTTATAGTAACTAGAAATTTCTTTAACTTAGCTAAGTTATTAGTAATATCTTTAAATAAGTATTTTATAGCTATAATTATATTAAACGTAATCTAGTTAGTTCTTCTATTTAATAACTATAGTAGTAGCTTATTACTAGTAATACTTAAGTTATATATGTTAAAGCTAATAGTATTAATCTTAGACAGCGTTACTATTATAATATATTCTAGTAATACCTCTTTATTACTCTTATATCTAACTACTCTAATTACTAGTATTATTATCTCTTCTATCTTACGTACTAACTTTATAAGTATAAGAAGTCTATTCTTAGTTATATAATATCTAAATATCTTACATAGTTTATCTAGACTTATATACTTAGTAAAGAGAATATATTATAAGATTAGATATTAGAGAGTGCTACTATTAGTTATAGTTATAGCTAGATAGTTATTAGCGTTATTATTATTACTATATAGGTTAATAACTAGTGTAGACTCTCTAGTATAACTACTATACTACTAGTAGTTACTTAGAATAGCTACACGCTACTTTTATAAAAGAGTACTATTTATAATATTATTATTATTAGAGTTATTATTAAGATTATTAGTTAGGTTAATAATTAGTAGTTATTTACTAGTAGATAGAGTTACCTTACACTACTTACCTACACTATCTACTAAGCTAGATACTACGTAAGTTCTAAAATATAGTAGTAGTAGTATAAATATTCTATTATTACTAGCTAAACTAAATATATAGCGTAAACTAGTATTAGTAGATACTATAAACGTAGTAGACGTAGTAGATAGTAAGTAGGTAGAGGTAAACGCGTAAGTTAATAGTGTATAGTATAAAGTAAAGACTACTAGAGTAGTAGATATAGTAGTTAGGTTTATAAAGAATATAGTAACTAAATATAGCGTCTATATATTAGTTATACTTATAATATTCTAAGTACTTTATAAATATAGAATTATATTTACGTAGATTATAGTTAAGTAATATACTTACTTTTATAGACTTATATTCTTTATAATATTAAATAGTTCTCTAATAGCTATATAGTTAGTGCTAGATAGCGCTAAGTGTTCTAGAAGCTTATTAAGCGTAATATAGAAAGTAGTAGCGTTTAGTTATACCTTAAACTTATATATAGTCTATATATAAACTAGCTATAGATAAATACTAAGTATATTATAGATATTAATATCTTAATAATAGTTAAGTTTAATACTACGTATAGCTATAGTAAGGCGCTAAGATAGGCTCTTTAAGTAAAAGTAGAAGTAAAGATATAAGTAGAGTTAGCTATATTTAAAGTATATTATAATAGAAGTGTTACTTAAGAAGCTATTATAATAGAAAAGAGAAAAGTAGATATAATTAGAGCTACAGCCTTATAGTTATAGTAAGTAGAGCTAGTAAGTAGTAATTTTAACACTTTATATAGTAGTAAGTAAAAAGAAAATATATAATAAATAAAGTATACTATATAGTAGAGATATAAGTTATAAAAGCGCGTAAGTAATAGATAATAAGTAGATAATATAAGAGTATTAAGGTAAAGTAGTAATATAGTTAGAGTACTAGCTAAGAGTTATAGAGGTAGCAAAGTAAGTGTATTTAACTAGTATTATAATATCTAGGTATTACTTAGTTATCTTAACTTTAAACCTTATACTAAATCTATATCTAAATTTACCTCTATATTACTATAAAATCTATACACTAACCTTTCTCTCTATAATAATCTAAGTTACTACTTTACTTTTTCTTTCTATTATATTAACGCATATATCTATCTAATCTTTATTCTTTCTACTATATCTAACTACTATAAGCTATAGTATACTTATTCTAACTAGTATATTAATTACTAGTAAGATTAAGTATACGTATACTAGATATAACTACTAGAATAAATAAGACTAATACTCTAATAGGCGTTACTACTAGAGATAGTAAGTTTAAGTAGATAGTATATTTAGATCTAAAGTATAAGTAACACTATATTATATTATATACTAGTAAAGCTAGCAACGTAAGTATCTCTATCTAAGAACTTTACTATATATAACGTATACTTTATAAGCTACTATATATAGACTAATATTATTTATAGACCTTACTAGTCTACTAGACTTTTAATTTTATCTTACTTTTATATTAAATAATAGTAGCGTCTACACTATACTTATATACTATTAACTAGTTAATTATAGCTATATTAATATATCTAATATATTACTACTAAGTTTAGAACCTAAGTATAATAGCTCTATAGTTTAGGTGTATAACTATAAGTCTATAGATTTACTAGACGTAGTAGTTAAAGACATAATAGGTATATTATAGTTAGAGGTATATAATAAGAATTTATATATATTTAATATTAACTACACTATATATATTATTAAGAAATAGCTAGGTACCTTACTCTTAGAGTATAATATAGTAGAGAATAAAGGCGCATCTATTAATATAGACACTAAGAAGTTTAGTAAAAAATATAGTAATATATTAATAGCTAGTAATATAGGTATATAGTAAGTACCTAGTAGAATAAAAAGATAATCTTAGTATAGAATGTACGCGTAATATTATGTTCGCTAAGAGCGTAGATATATAATTACTAAGTACTCTCTACTTAAGTAGCTATAGCTATTTTAATTATAGTTATTTTAGTTATAGCTATTTTAGTTAGAAGTTAGATAAATATTCTTCTACTAATATATTTATATTAGATTATTATTAAAACTTATATAATATATCTTACTCTTATATATAATCTAAGGCGTATCTTATAATTTTATAAACTAGTTACGTTATCTATCTATTTTAGAAGTAATTATTCTAGACTATATATTTATATCTATAGAGGCGTATACGCGCGTAAGAATTATAGAAATATCTAAAGTAGTTAGATAATTCTAAGGTAAATAAGAAAATATAAAATAGTATTATTAAAATAGATAGTAAAGTAGTAGTAGCTATTACTAAAAACTAACTAATAACTTACCTTTATGTATAATATCTACCTACTACCTATATACTTACGTTAACTTACCTATAACTTAGATAAGCTATTCTACGCGTAATAACTACTCTAGACTATATCTAACTTCTACTCTCTTCTAAATAGTTCTATTTTCTTAAACTATAATACTAGAAAGAATACGCTAACTATATAGGTTACTTTCTATTACGCTCTACGTCTACGCTATAACTACGCTCTTACTATCTAGTAGTAATAAAACTTTATTATTATTAACTAAAAAGCGTCTACTAATAAACCTATAAGTCTATACTAAAAGTTATCTATTAGTAGAAAGTAGCCTAAGTATAGGTAAGCCTATTAAAGTAAGTAGTAATAAAAATACTTATAATAGTTAGAAAGAATAAGATACTTATAGATAAGAAAGTAATAGTAGTACTACTATTAATAATACTAACTATAACTATAATATATTCTTATATATATACTATAGTAAGTAGTCTATAGATATTAAGAAAAAAGTAAGTAACTTACTTACTCTACTAGTATAGAAAGATAAATAGCTATACTATATAAACTCTAGAAACTAAACTCTATTTATATATAAGTTATCTAATAATAAAAAGATTATAATTACTAGGTAGATATACGCTTCTAAAAGAGTCTCTATTAATAAGAATACTATAGTCTATATAGATATTATTAGGTAACTATATTAAGACTAGTAAGCGTACCTAGAGTATCTTATTACTATCTATATTTATAGCTCTAACTTAATTCTAGAAGTACTCTTAGTTAGTATTAATAGCGCTAGGCTAGAACTATAGAAAGTAGATAAATTATTTTCTACTATCTATTACAAAGATATCTAACTCTATAGCTACTAGTTTTCTCTATTTACTAGTATAACACATATAGTATTTAAAAGGTTTCTAAGAGATCTATATTATAGTAAAAGAGAATAGCTTATAGATTTTCTTAAGTAGAAGCTAGAGTTTATTTAGTATATAGAGAATTAGGCTAGTAATAATAGCTTATTAAGAAGCGTATAATACCTAAGTGTTAGAGCTAGAGACAATTAATAATTAGAGATAATTAAGTATATTGTAATTAATCTACTATAAAAGAAAGTTAGAATAAAATCTCTAGCTATATACCTAAGAGCTAAGCAATTACGTGTCTGTAATTAAGTAATTATAACTACTCTCTAACTTTAATACACTCTCTAGAGTAGTAAGAGTATTAATCTACTCTACTAAAATTAATTCTATTAAATCTACTATAATTAGTATACTCTAGTAGAGTCTAGGCTTAAGAATCTAGAGCGTAGTAGTAGGTTGCAGCCTAATTAAGTATTTAATTATACTTAATACTAATAGTAGTAAGCTCTTACTTATTTAAACAAGGCCTAATAGCCTAGAAATTAACTCTATTAGTTTAGAAATTACCTTATAATAGCCTAGAATATAGCTAATAGCTATAAAAATCTAAGTATCTAACTAGTAAGAGACAATTCTAATAGTAAGATCTAGGCTTCTAATCTCTTCTAGGTAAGGTTTATAGCGTAATTAATAGCTTAATAAGCTATACTAGCTTTCTACGTAAGTACGCGCTTAGGCTAAAATTAGAGACTTTATAATAATAAGTTCTCTAATTCTTCTCTTTTCTACTATAATTATCTACTTCTATATTATTAAGATACTTAAGCTAATAAGCTAATAAGCTATCTATCTAATTAACTTATCTACTTAAGATTCTTAGCTCTTAAGCCTTAGCGCTCTTAAGCTCTACGCTTAATTCTCTACTCTACTTAATATACTACTCTACTTACTTCTCTATTCTCTCTATTACTATAGTAAGTTCTTACTTTTATACCTAAATTAATAGCTAACTATTATAATTTAGTCTAATAACCTAACTTCTAACTCTAACTCTAGCTATAAGCGTTAGCGCTCTAGCTTCTATTATAATAGCGTTCTACGCTCTAATTATAATACCTCTAGTAGTAGTAATTATAATACGTAAGCTAGCACTTAGCGTAATAGTACTTAGCGTAACAGTGCTTTACTTAACAGCGCTTTATAGTTAAGCGCTTAACCTCTCTACTACGCTTAACTTAAAGACGCTACTACTTAAATTCTACTTCTTTCTTCTAGAATAATAGTAGCTAATAGTATATTCTCTAGTAGCTTTATATAAGGTAATTAGGCTTTTAACACTTAACTATCTTAGAGCTTTATAAATTCTAATAATTAACTAAGTTAGAGCTTTAAGGTAACTAGTAGTTTTAGTAATAATAATCTCTATAAGAATTATAAGTAATTAGAGTTATACGCTAAGCGTACCTACTTAGATTATAAGGCCTCTTAGTTTAATAACCTTAATAACTAGAACGTCTAAGAGACTATTAAGCCTATTTCTAAAGGTAGTATCTTTATTACTAATAATACTTCTTAGACTTAGAATTTAGACCTTTAGTAATCTAACTACGTTAAGAAATAAAGTGCTTAAGATTAAGAGAAGTAAGTGTCTCTAAGTAATAGTTATAGTTATAGTTACTCTTATAAGAAGTTCTAAAGTAAGGCTTCTACGCCTAAGACTCTTCTAGATTATCTATACTTAATGTATACTAGTTATTAGCGTAAGCAAGTTAGAGTATTACTTAACTATAACGCTTCTTAAGTTTCTAAGTATAAGTGTTATATTTATTAGTAGCTTCTTAATAATATTTAGAAAGCTAATTATTTTAAGTAACTTTATTAAGTTATATATTATTTATTCTATAACTCTTATAACTACTATACTACTAATTAAGATCTATATAATTACTTTATAAGCTTAGTAGATTACTATAGTTCTAAAGTAAGTTTATAATTCTCTTCTCTTTAGTTCTTTTAATCTTTTACTAACTTAATAATAGCGCTAAAGCTTTAAAAACGCTATTAAGCATTATAAGTAGCTCTACTAAGATCTCTACGCTTATAAAAAGTAGAAAGAAGAAGCTAAAAGTAGTTCTAAGACTTTAGCTAAATTATTAGGTAGAACTTCTAAGTTCTTAGATAAGAAAAGCTTAAAGAGTACTCTACCTACAACTTCTTAAAAGTCTAATTAACGTAGTGCTTATAGTAAGTCTATAATACTAAGTAAGAGAATAAGAAGAATTAATATAGGTAGTAGTTAGATATCTCTACTTATAATTTCTGCTTAGAGTTATCTACCTATAGCCTTTAATCTAATACTATAACACTTAGGCTATTATTATTAGAGCTTATTCTAGTAGCTACTACTACTAACTTTCTAGCTATAGGCTTCTTAATTTAGAAATTAGCTACTATAGAATTAGTAGTAAAATTAGTATAGTTATTATTAGTCTTAGTAGCGTAACTACTAGTCTTAGTAGCGTAATTATTAGTCTTAGCTACGTAATAATTATTCTTAGTATTATAATTCTTAGCTACGTAGTTATAGGTCTAATAGGTTTATATCTAGTATTACAAGTAATAAGTTCTATTACTATACTTAGCGTTAGCTAGCTAAGGCTAAGTACGTAAAGGCGCTACTACGTACTAAGTATAATTAGATATAGCTTAAGATTTATATAAAAACTTAAGCTACTAAGACTACTTATCTATAAGCTTAGATTAAGAACTTTAAGAATAGCTAAAATAGTAAGCTAGCCTTTAATAAAAATAACTATAAGAGTTATAATTAGAGAGATTAGCGCTATAGTAGTTAGTAAGTTAGTAGCTATATAGATTAGTCTAGTAGAAAAGTTTAGTAATTTATCTACTTTATGCTTATATTAATTATTAGTAATTACTTCTCTATAACTAGGCGCTAGTTAGAGTAACTAAAATCTAGCTTAGATATAATTAATCTTTATAGTAGTAGCTTAAATAAAGATTTCTCTACTCTATCTACTTTTTAAGAATTAAATATTATAAATCTTATAAGTTAAGTAGCTATTTAAACTTCTTAAACTATTATTAAGTAAGTAATTTAGTTAATCTATCTATAGGTATAATTATAGTCTCTAAATACTTAACCTTAAATAATTCTTTAGTATATTTCTACTATAGCTATATATTCTAGATATTAATATACCTAAGCTAAGTATTAATATACTTATTCTTTCTAATAACTAGCCTAATTATCTACTAATTATTATACTAGATAGTCTAAAGTTCTCTAAGATTAAGCGCTAGCTTTTTAAGAAAACGCCTAAAAGCTATAGCTTTCTTAGTAGTATACTTAAGAGTAAGTAGCTTTACTTCTATAGTAGAGATAGTAACTATACTCTACTTTATAGCTTTTTAGAAAATTACGCTTTTATATAATATAGTAATATAGCTATAAAATAATTAGTAAGTCTTTAGATTATTAGTAAAGAACGCGTTTTTAGTAATTATTAGATTAGGCCTATTATAGTTACTATACTAAATTATATTATAGTAAGTATAATAAAGATATATAATTACTTACTCTATAGCTTTCTTATACTTATTACTTAGATTTATAAGAAAGTATAAGAGCTTTAAGGTAGTATATACTATATCTAGTTAGAGTATAATTACTATATAAAGTATAAAGCTATCTATTTTCTAGTATCTTTTAATTTTAAACTTAGTTACTTCTTTAGTATTCTTAATTAGCTTCTCTAATAGTAGAGGCGTTAGAGAAAAAAATCTATCTCTAAGCTTAAACTTCTTAAGTATCTTATCTATATATATATTATAAATAAGTATAATTATCTTTAGATATTAGTCTCTAATTATATAAATACTAAGAAACTACTCTATATCTCTCTAATCTTAGATCTTATACTTACTAGAGATTTTAGCCTATATAGCTATTACGCGTTATTCTATACTTTTATAATAGAGTAATAAAATATTATTAATATAAAAGAGAATAAAAATCTTATATTCTTAATTAAAGAAAAGATAAAGCTTTTCTTAAGAAGCTATTATACTAATAGCTTTTAGTATTTCTAAGAACTTTTTATACTATAATAGTAGAGAGTCTTATAATTTATAGAGCGCGTAGTTAAGCTATATATATAATTCTAGCTTTTTAAAGCTATTTAGTATTTTATAAATTACTAGATTCTCTACTATAATCTTTATATTAAGAAACGCTCTTATAATATTAAACTATTTAATTTCTAAATTACTTTAGATAGTAATTACTATTATAGTGTAGAAGAACTTTATAGTAAGTATTACTATATAAGTAGAGTTAATTAAGTTCTTCTTCTAGAGATTACTATAAACTATAATTTAAGCTTTATATTTAAG